>NW_024082127.1:0-167783 GCF_003009895.1 Hyaena hyaena | reverse complement strand
CCTCCCTCCCTCCCTCCCTCCCTCCCTTCCTTCCTTCCTTCCCCCCCTCCTCTCTTTCTTTTACTTAAGTCTTGGCTTCAAGAGTAGAACCCAATGATTCATCTCTTATATATGATAACCAGTGCTCATCCAAAAAAGTCCCCTCCCTAATGCCCATCACCTGTTTAACTCATCTACCACCCACCTCCCCTCCAGCAACCATTAGTTTGTTCTCTATGCAAATAAGAAATGAATGTAAGAATAAAAATTCAGATAATCAATAAAAACATTCAATTAGTTTACAAAAAATGACCAGAGTCTTTGGACAGAAAAGTTTTTAAATCACATATTTTACCAAAAGAACAAAGGAAAAAAAGAGATTTTGATTTCTAATGCAATCAAATGAAAATGAAACAGGGCAGACATTACAGTTTGTATGAGACATTTCCAATTTTAAGTGTATTCAAAGAATATTTTGTGGTAAAACATTTATTGAAATATTGTTATGCAAAAATTACCTAAATACAACGTATGAATATGAAATTAAATCAATAGCAAAAGAATCACCTGTTTCCACAAATTGAAAGAACTTGAACATTTAAAAAAATAAAAATAAAAAAGCAATCAGTGTGAGGGTTAACCATCGTTCACAATGCTTTATTTTTAAAGATTGTTTTGGCTACATTGCATCCTTTTTCATATGCGTTTAGGATCAGCTCATCCACTTATGAAAAAAAGCAGTTGGAATTTTGATGTGGATTACTGTAGATCTGCAAAGCCAGTTATTTGGGGAGCCTTGCCATCTTAACAAGATTAAACTCTACCAATTCATAACCATGGAAGCTCTTTCCACTTATCTTGATTACTTTTAATTTCTTTCAACGTTTTGTATACAAGTCTTGCTCTTCTTAGGTTAATTTTATTTTTGAGATTTCTTTAAACATGTAGAACGAAAAAAATCTTCCATTAGTTCACCAGAGGCTCTGTGTATGTTGAGCACGCTATCAGTGCTTATTGGGTAGTTTAAAATTGTTCCTTAGCCTGCACATCCTCTTTTATTTATTTATTTATTTTTTAAGAGTTAAGGTTATTAGGATGTGAGAACGTAGGTCCTTCTCAGGTCTTTCCTGAGCACATGTATTAACTTCTAGATTTATAAGAAAATGTTCAAGCTTTTCAAAGCCCTTACAGCCATCTCATTCCCCAGCCTTTCCTCCAAGCTTTATGTTTAAGCTATGGTTTGCCTCAACTCTTATTTATCTCTTCAGCTGTAAATATTTTTTAAAAAAATTTTTAATGTTTTATTTATTTCTGAGTGAGATAGAGGGACAGTGTGAGCAGGGGAGAGAGAGAGGGAGACACAGAATCTGAAGCACGGTCCAGGCTCTGAGCTGTCAGCACACAGCCTGATGCGGGGGTCGAGCCCACGGACCGTGAGATCATGACCTGAGCCGAAGTCGGACGCTTAACCCACTGAGCCACGCAGGCGCCCCATTCAGCTGTAAATATTTTTGATAAATTCCCTTAGACATACCAATAGGCTTTAGAAATAAGCCAGTCAGTTCCAGTAAGTGAAATAAAGACAAACATTTGTGCTGACTTCCTAGGGAGTAATCAGGTTGGGACAGATAATGATAATTCTTTGTGAATGAAGTCCATTCTGCTCTTTCTGGCACTAAGAACCTCAAGACTTTGGTTAATTTAAAGGTGTCAAAAGTTGATTCTGACAACTTCTGCTCATTTTTAAAAATTGCCCTTTAGGAAGGGCAGAATTTTCAATTCCTTATTCTGTCATTTCTGTTGACGTGCTGACATCACTATATACTAATTTTTATTAAAAAGAGCCTGTATCCTTTGATAAAGGTATTTAATTAACAAGTGATAATATTATTATTTTTGTTAATTGATGAAAACTTTCTTTTTGACAGTCTCATGTATACTTAGCTATTCTGATAAGATTTATAAATGTGTTTGTCCAATCTCTATTTATTCACCAAACATTAATTGAATGCATGTTATCTGTGAGGCACATGTCTTACCAGAGACAGGGTATATAGTTAAGTAACCTAAAGTCCAATGGGATAAGCAAGTATCTAAATAGCATGATCATTTATGCATTTTTTGCCACTAAATATTGTTATTATATTTTTTTAATCTGAATAAATTTACCCATTGACTATGTCATTCAAATAAAATAACAAGATTAATTTAGCACCTGGGTATTTCTAATGTTGAAAACATAGTTCTATTAGGGTATAGAACAAGCATTCTTAAAACCAGACATTCTCCTTCAGTTTGTTTAACTTGGACCAGGGACCTCCTAGCCTGAATGACATGCTTCATTCCAACTTTTAAACTGTCGACTGAGTTAAGATGTGTTGATGAATATTAATTTCTTTCACTAAAAGCTCTGACACTGAGACATTCCTGTTGTCTGCTTGTTCCATCAAATAATGAAAGGTCTTGGTGATTTCCTCCAAAGTGTAGATGTTGGCACCTGGAGCTGAAGGGCATATTTCAGAAAACCTGTGCTATAAACTACTCTGTTTTGCTATTTCTCGATGGCCTCGAAGGTGCCTTTACTCTATTTCTGCTGCACGCATTTGATACTGTAGACCCCTTTTGAGACTGTCCCAGGGATTATTTATAATGTACTGATGTTACCTTATTAGTACCTGCTATTTCTGCACAGAAGCATAGGGTTTGTTGACACTTGTTTTACTGCTGAAACTTTATTTTTGGTGTCTGGTAGACCACTATGGAGTTTCAGTACTGAAATGTTGTGGCAAACTGAATGAAAAGTCATCCCATGTTCATTTCCCTTTAGGTTCCAAGGGTTTAAATAAGCACCTGAATAAGCTTCAGAACTTGACAGATAATGCAATTTCACAAAGTTATTGCATTCCTGTTTCAATTGGCACTTCTAATACTCTCACAAACAGTTTGTGGGGTTGGTAATGTTCCTTTGCAGGAGTATTTCAAAGATAGGTCCAAATCTACAGCATGAATGTAAATTTATACAAAGGAGAAATATTAAAGCAATTTATTATTAATTTTGGAACAGTGTACTTTTGGCAGTGATGAGTAATTTCCGAAGCTGGCTTTCTTGTGATCTAGTGACCTACACACAGAAACAACGTAACACGGTGGAAAACTTCACTCTGCCTGCTTTACGGGCAGTGCCTTTTTCTTCAATTTCTTCATGAAGAGCTCCAAACTAAGGCACTCTGGGCAGGCCATGGTTCATTTTTTTCTCTGCCATTAGATGTTTCTGTGCCATCTCTTTTCTAGCTTGGGATGATCTAAGCATTTTTAAATGAATGTATACAAATGAATTTTAATTTAAAATACATCACAGGAGACAAACTTTAACAGAATTGTATTTCCATTCTTTGAGGGGCCAGTTGTGCTTTTTAATTAAAACTTTTCCCTTATAAAATTATAACCAAGCCTGCTTTATAGTTTCATTTTGCTTTGGTTATAATATAAGCTATAAAACATAAAGGCTGAAGCTATATACAAAATAAATGGAAACTTTTGTAAAACCTAGGGTGAGAAGGTGACATTTTTTTACGTGTGTGTGTGCATATATATATATATATATCCACACATATATAGTATACATATTACTCATCAGTATTTATATGCATTTACTGATTGCATATGCATATATAAATATGTATATATACATACATATATGAATATATATTGTATATCATTATGTATATATATGTTCATGTGTATGTGTGAATATATACATTTATATAGACACATAAATACATGAAATCGCTAAAATTCAGGAAAAACTAAGTAGAATGCAATTCATCTCATTCATTCACTTATGCAATACAAAATGGCCTATTAAAATATGATCTTCCTTTCAGGTTATTTACACTATAGGGGAGTTAAAGACAAATAAATAGGCCATTTCAATAGCCCGTGAAAAATACTGATAGAGCAAGTAAAAAGTATTAGAAGAGGAATCTAAATCACTTGAGAAGGCACCAAAGACTTCCTTGAGGAAGGAGTATCTGCTGCTACCTGCAAAATTGAATTGTCCTTAGCTAGACAAAGGAAGTGAGGGATGAGGCGAAGGTGAGGAAGCAAAGCAGAGCAGAAGGGAAAGTCTATCTGAGGGCCAAGATAGAAGAGAACGAATAGCCAGAAGAAGCAGAAGGAGGGTGTAGAAAGTGGTACAGCTGGAGACAAAGGCAAGATGTACATTATGAAGGCTCTCATAACTGTGTTAATGAGTTTTAAGTAGGAGAAGGAGATGGTCACTTTTGAGCATATGGCAAAGAGATACCCAATGATGATAATGGAAATCCTAGTATAAAATAGCCATCAAGAAATTTAAAATCATGTGATTATATCTAATAGTTCTGAAACTTTTTTGTCAAGTCTCCAGATTTGTAATATTTAGATATATATATGGCTGATCTTGTTTTATCCTGTAAATCTATGTGATATGTCATAGTGAAGATCACTTTAAATTCCTGGTTGATTTCACTATAGATGATTTGTTACTGTTATAGACAGTAACAATATGTAGTTCTCTCTTTAATTGATTCTTCTCTCAGTTTAATATGAATAGCAGTTAGGCAAACTACTTAATAGTAAGTTGTCATAGAGAAGATAACAGAAATTGTAGACATACCAAAGTCCATTTAAGGATAAAAATTCAAGTCCTGTGTATTTTGGGTATCAATAAAACAAGAAAGCTTACTGTGGGACTTTTTGAATCCCTTTACAAAAAAATACCAAGGAAAAAAGATTTTCATATTATAAACATCATCAAGCCCCAGGGTAAGAGGTGGGGGGAATTGAGGAGAAACCAGGATTACACATGTGATAACATTTGAGGGAAGTTTCCAAAGTTGTTGATGGGTCAGAATACCTGCAACTGGATTCACTTTTTAGTCACTTCTTTGAGTTATATCTGACTCTTGAAGCTCATTTTACAATGCTCTCATATCTCCCTGAAAGCATTATATATGAACTTATGAATTCATTAGCCTGAATTAGTTTGTCAGCCTACTTGACTGTTTTCCAAGAGATAGCAGGGTTGAGAGGAAATAAGAATCAGACATATTCTATATGATAAAAGCAGATGTAGGAAACTTGGAGATTTCAACAGGCAGGTTCAAAAAGAGAACAATAACAGCAGTCTCACTACCAGGGGATGAGAAGAAGGAACCAGGTTTTTAAAAATTAGAAGTGTATTGGGGCACTTAGGTGGCTCAGTCAGTTAAGCATATGACTTTGGCTCAAGTCATAATCTCATAGTTTGTAAGTTTGAGCCTCACATGAGGCTCTCTGCTCTCAGCACGGAGCCTGCTTCAGATCCTCTGTTTCCCTCTCTCTGTCTCTCCCCTATTCCTCTCTCTATCTCTCAAAAATAAATAAAAGCATTTTAAAAATAGAAATGTATTCAAGAGCAATTAAGGAAAAACTTTGATCTGGAAACAGCTAATTGCAAACTGGGTCTAAGTCCAAATTTAATCAACAAAATGTTAACACAATTACAGCTATCTGGACAGTCCCTTAGAATTAGCTGTAATGAGATGAGCTTTGTAATTAAAAGTCTATAGAAGCATTGATTACCTGACTACAGAGCAATTTTGCCCCCTTGAAGAAGAAAGCACACAAAGCTCTGGGCCTATCACACACTTATACCGGCTTCTGACTGCTTTGCTACCTGAGTAACATGAAGAAGTCAATAGCCAGGGTGCCTGGATGGCTCATCAGCTAAGCATCTGATTTCAGCCCACATCATGATATCACTGTTCATAAGTTCAAGCCCCGCTTCGTGCTCTGTGCTGACAGCTCAGAGCCTAGAGCCTGTTTCAGATGCTGTGTTTCCGTTTTTCTCTCTTTGCCCTTTCCCTGTTTGTGCTCTCTCTCAAAAATAAATAAATAAACATGAAAAAAAAAAAGAAAGGTCAACAGCCAATTAGAACTCAGAAATCGTTTAACCCATTGATTTCTAAGGTCAAGGTGTGTGTTCTCATTGACATTTGTTCCCTGTGATTAATAAATTATTTGCTCGTAAGGATTTCATGAATAAGTGAGCAAATGAAAAAGTTGCTTTTTGAGGAATGCTTGCATTCTGTGGAGGAGCTTTTGGGGTCAGCATGGTGTGCAGGGTAGAGGAGGCAGGGGTGCGGAGGTCTGGTAGTTGGGGCTCCTCATCTCCACCTGAAGAGGACAGAGTCTCTGCTTTAGTAATTAGGGCTCCATGTAAGACTTCCTTGAAATAATTCTATTTTTTTAAAAAAGAAGAAAAATGAATGAGTCAATTTTTCTCAACTTACCATTAAAAACACTGTGTACACCGAAGGCTTAGCTCAGGGTTACACACACATTAGAGTAAAACCAGGCTGTGATCCTGGATGGCTCATTTTCTAATCCCATATCCTTCGCACTCCACCATGCACTACTATAATATGGTCAATGCATGCGGGTATCAGCTTTTTAAATTAACAAAATGTGTTATCCTGCAATACAGAGAGCATGCTTTCTCAATCATTTTTGCTTACTCAGTCATCTCTTTTAATTTCTGAAACTCATGGCTAATACTATCTGATACAGTGGATGTATTAGTGTGAATTAAAAGTAAGCCCTGTCCTTTTTTTTTTTTTCCATGTCCTCAATTCTTATTTGTGGATGAATCGCTGATACAAATGAGGCTACTTTTGATAAATTCACTCCTCATAAGTAGAAGTGGCTCTTCTTGGGATAATAATGGATAAGGAGCACACGTCCATACCTGGTCATACTTTTAAATGTTGTGTACTTATCTGCATGCACGTTTTCCTGTATCTTCCTGGTGGCATGGATTGACACAAAGTGCTCTTGAGACAAGGGATTGCTTGCCAAGCTTGCCAAGAGCAGCAACCACCGTCTTCTCCATAGGCTTGCTGGAAGTAAACATTCTTTTATTAGTTGGAAGCATGCCCACTTTCAAATTTGTTTAAAAGGAAAAGGAAATTTTCTCCTCGCTGCTTATTCTATTTCTAAACATCTTATAAAGGCCTCTTTTTCATCTTTTATTACAGGACATTATGAGGATGGCAAAAATTAGGCTTTCCTGAGCACTTACAAATCTAGTGTTTTGAAAGGTATATTACTTTTTCCACTGGAAATTAATGTAATGAGAAATGTTTTACAGACATTCTAAACTGTAAAAACACAAACACATTTCGTGTGTGGCATTTCTTTTTCAATGGAGTGTTAGTCTCTGGGAAGGCCTGTTCCTCCATGGCCCTGGCACTGTGGCCCGTGACTTAGCAGCTCTCTAACTTGTCTCTCTGGCTCATTTTTTTTCCCTAAATTGTCTTTGCACTTACATTCGCACTTACTGTCCTTTTCTATCTGCCTTTATTTCTTGTTTCCTTTCTCTAACTATTTCTCTTCCCTGTTAGCATATGTTCATATATATCAGTCATTTTCTTTTAGACTTCTTTGATATATTTCTGTTTTTCCTGGGCTTGTATTATTCTTCCATGCTGAGGACCCCTAAACTTGTATACCTATCCTTGGCATCTTCATGTACATATGTATAACTCTTTCTTGGACTTGACCATTTGGAAGGGCCACCAGCTAGTCAAACATGTCATATCTGACTTGTATTCCTGATCTTAATGGCATCATCAGTAACCTTTGCCAGATAACATGAGAAGTTTTCATTCCATATCTTACTTCCCAGCTTATCCCATGATTTACCAAATTCTACACAAATTCAAGCCTGTCCCTTTATTTGAAGTGACATCTAGCCTGGGTTTATTCTTATCTTTGTATGACAAGATGTTGTTCAAAAGGCATCCTCCTTTTCTTCAGAACACTTGCTAATTAAGGGTCTATTGATTATGTAAATTAATAATGATAACAGAAATAATGATTAAACTATTGAATGAGATAAATGATGTTTTGATAGAAGTTTTTAAATATTTTTTAATGTTTTTGTATTTTTGAAGAGAGAGCACGAGCAAGGAAGGGGCAGAGAAAGAGGGAGACATAGTATCTGAAGCAGGCTCCAGGCTCTAAGCTGTCAGCACAGAGCCTGACATGGGGCATGAACTCATGAACTGTGAGATCATGACCTGAGCCAAAGTCAGGCACTTAACTGACTAAGACACCCAGGTGCCCCTTGATAGAAGTTTTTAAAGATCAAAAACAAAGTTGCAACATGACTTCTTCAATCCTTATATCTTGCTGACTTTACTATTTCAATCTCTATAATTACATACATATTTAACAAAGTTTTGTGCCAAAGTTGCTTAAAAAGGGACATGTGATTCATTGCATGCCATTATAAAAACATGGAGATGAATGCCAGAAGAGAGTATAAATAAACCCACAATTTACAGGCAAGAGCATAGTGAGTGAGAAGAGCCCTGGAACACTGGATTTTGGATATTTTCTCCAGTGATGCTTTCTTTTTCCTTTTCTTTTTTTTTTTTTTTTTTTAGTTTTATTTATTTATTTTGAGAGAGCTAGAGAGAGCAAAGACAGGGGAAGGGCAGGGAGAGAGGGAAGGAGAGAGAGAAAGAGAGAGATTCCCAAGCAGGTTCCATACTGTCAGCATGGAGCCCGACATGGGGCTAGACATGGGGCTCGACATGGGGCTCAAACTCACAAACCTTAAGATCATGACCTGAGCTGAAATCAAGAGCCAGATGCCTAACCAGCTGAGCCACCCAGGCGCCCCTCTCCAGTAATGCTTTCTGACATGGGGTTTGAGAGTAAGAGTAACTTTGGAATTCGATAATCAGGTGAAGGAGATCATGGACAACTCCAAATAACTATTAATTGCAAGCACATAAAAACTGTATTTATTCTTGGGGAGCCTGGGTGGCTTAGTCGGTTAAGCGTCAGACTTTCGCTTAGGTCATGATCTCACGGGTCGTGGTTTCGAGCCCAGCGTCGGGCTCTGTGCTGACTGCCAGCTCAGAGCCTGGAGCTTATTTCAGAGTCTGTATCTCCCTCTCTCTCTGACCCTCCCCTGCTCATGCTGTCTTTCTCTCTCGCTCCTAGAAATTAAAAAAAACAACAACAACAACAACAAAAAAAAACCACCTGTATTTATTCTTAAAATTTAAATTGTATCAGGGTGCCTGAGTGGCTCAGTCAGTTAAGGGTTGACTTTGGCTCAGGTCATGATCTCACAGTTCATGGGGTAAGCCTTTGTTCTGAGAGCACAGAGCCTGGAGCCTGCTTTGGGTTCTGTTTCTCTCTTTCTCTGCCCCTCTCCCACTTGTGTTCTGTCTCTGTCTCTCAAAAAGGAATAAACATAAACAATTTTTTAAGTTTAAATTGTATTTAGCAACATTTATATAATACTATACTTTAGGCACCACTCAACGTAGGTTCTATAATTATCCTGATTTTACATATGAGCAAACTGAGGCACAGAGAATTGTCATATGCACAAGATTATATAGTGAATCATCAGTGGAACCAAGCATTATGTGGGTGTCAGATAAAATTTAAATTGAGTAAATAAATATAGTTTGGCACTGTGGCTATAAAATAGAATATCCTTATTTTAGGAAATACACATTGAAGTACATAGAAGTAAAAGACAATGATATATGGAAGTCACTCTTAAGTGATTCAGAAAGAAATTGTGTATGTATGTACAGATGCACACAAACACAGAGCACAATATAGGCATGTATAGATAGGTAGAGAATGAAAAAGTGAATGGGGGAAACTATTAATCATAGGTGAATAAAGGTAAAGGTTTTATAACTATTTATTTTGTCATTTTAAACAATTTATTGCAGCTTATATATAAATTTGAATTTGAGTAAAAAGTTTATGTTTCTGAGGAAAATACTTAATAACAACAACAACAAATAGCTATTTGTTCCAAGCTACACTGACTTCATCTGCAACTGACTTCTCCCTTCTCGTCCTTTAATGCGCTCATGTCTCATGAGCTCTTCCTCTCTTTTTCTAAGAAGGGGGCGGAATGTTTTGCGGTTTGTAGAGAGAGGGGGGAGGATGTCCCTTCACTCTACTGGTCTTTGGCAAGGGTAGAGTCATTCCCATATGTGACAGCACCCCAAGTGAATTCCTTTAAATGCGTGAATGTTTCCACAGATGTATAGAAATTTTTATTTACTGGTATGGTTTATTATTTTTTATTTTTAAACTTACTTATCCATAAACTAATTTTCCACCCCAAGATGATAAAAAGTTAATTATGCCAATATTGATTAAGAATGGATGATATTCAGAATATCTAAATACTTAACAGGTTCAGGCACTGGCCAATCAAAACAGATACTTACTACCTGTGGGTTGACCTGTGAGATCAATAGCCAGGTGTTCAATGGCAGGTGTTGAATTGAGTGGGTGTGTGCTGGTGGAAAATTAGCTAAGATATTCATACTTTGAAGAAAAGAATGAGAAACACCTATCATTAAAGATAAAGACAAGAGGTAAGAATAAAAGAAAGGATGATGCTTAACTATCATCATCGTTTGAAGGTCTATACCCCTCAACCCCAAGTTGCTGTCTCTTGTTATGGAGAGCCGAGTTTGCTAGACACTTTGGTTCTTCTACCTTTGATATCAGGCATAAAGATATATGTTTTACAGATGAGGAAGCTGAGTCACTGAATGGTAGATAATTATGAAAATGCTTTTAAGTTATGAGATTTTTCTAATTGTTAATACAGTAATTTCTGCTTTTCCAGAGGAATTGGTTTTAATAAATAAATTCATATATTTAGTCTAACAATCTAAATTATAAAATTATGCATATATACTAATGTACACATAAGCTTTATAAATTTAATATATATAATATACATATAATACTTGTATAGTAGATATTAAGAAATTCCTCTCCAACATGGTCTTACAAATTTACATTTTTATAAACAGTGTGTGAGAGCTATTTCCTGAAATTTTCTCCAAACACTTGGTAAGAATTTTGTTATCCTCAATCTGATAGGTGGGGTATGGGAATTTTCCTTTAATATCTAAACATTTTTAATGCTAAAAAGGACCTTAAAACTCATCTATTTCAAGTCTTGATTTTCAAGAGGAAGATGAGTCTCAGGGTACTTACAAAATTTACCCAAAGCATTAGAACCCAGTACTTGAATCTGATCAAGACTTGTTTGCATTCTACTAATACACTACAATAAGTGGCCTTATCGACCTAAATTGCTTCATGCACAGTTTCTAAATTAAACTTTTTTCAAATAATTTAGTGATATTTCTAATTTGAATTATTTTGTGTTTGGGAGGGGGGTTATTCAGAAACATAGAAGTTGGTCCTCATGAATTTATGTCAGCAAATTTTTTCAAGCTACTAAACTTGCTCTATAACATTATTGTATGTGCAATTAAATTATTTATTCATTGAATTGAAATTTTAGTCTTTACAGTGTACATTACATTCTCCAAGACTTTCTCTAGTTTTGCATTATTAACATGGATAAAATTAAGCATTAATTTAGAACATTCCATAAAATGAAGCATACACTATAACTTTGATGTTATCTCGGTAGTGGATAATGGGTCTCTGGAAGTAAAATTGAATTCAATAGATTACCTTAGTCATTCAAATGTGCTTTTACTAAAATCATTAAGTGTGCATGAAAACAACCTTTAAATGTGAATAATTTGAATACTTTCCACACATTTTAATTTCTATTTTTCTTACTACTCTCCAATCACAAAGTCTAAAAGAATAAAGAGCAATTAAATTTAGAATACATACTTGAAATTACCCTAGGGAACTAATTCTGAGGAAGATTAAACAAGAATAATAGAAGAGAAGCAGGGTAGTTTTGCATTTCCCATGAGCTGCTCTCTGATTTTCCTCAGGTCTTCATTAGATTTACCTTATAATCCTTGGCATCTGGGCTGGTACTTATTTCCAAATTTCATTTAAAAAGTTAATGTTGCTATTGTTTGTGGATTTTTAATCTGAACTTTCATCATATTTATTAGTAATTGTTTACTCTAAATGTGGAATGTGTGGTAGGAAAGCCAAATTAAAGGCATCTTTATAGATCTAGAGGTGCATACTGTTTAAGAAGATTTTTAAAATTAATTTACACCAAAGCATTTTTTAAACCGATTAAAAACTATAATTTTTTTTCTCTCTCTCTATCCTTTACTTATGTTTTGAACTAGGGTTTATTTGTGTCCTTTAGCCACACAGGGGATGATGTCAGATGACAATAGAGTGTTATGATGTCTATATGAATTATCATAATAGATTACAGACTTGAGACAGTCCACCAAGGAAATTAGGTTAATATAGATTTGTATACTGGGAGCATACATTCTGGAGCTGTGTTGTGAGTCAGACAGCTGATATCTTAAATTTGAGTTCCCACCACCCTCCTATCTCTAAAATACTAATTCATCAACATCCCATAAACTATATTAGTTTCAGAAATTCACTGGCAATGAATTTTATTTTTAGGTAAGTGAATAGGGAAATTTTTCTTTTCTGTATTTAAAAACATCTCTGTATTATTTTACATTTTTAACCTAAGAGGTATGTTAAAGAGGTAGAGTTTTATTATATTTATGGTTGCAATTTTGAACCCATATGCATGTCGGGTTAACCAGATATCTCATTATTCCAACAATGATTTACCTGGGGTCTCAATGGTGCATCAGGGAATACTGGTGGAATGGAAGAAAATTGTATATTATTAGTAGACAAATGATGTGATATTATAGAGATCTTTCTAACACTTATTCTTACCTTGGGCTGGCAAGCTGAAATTTAAAAAAAAAAGTTATCTATGTAGAAATTACACATCTAAGGTATTGCATTTGATAGTTTTGTGTGATAGAGTAAAAGTAGTACTTCTAAAGTGGCAGGCAATCCAAAATAGCATCAGTTAGAGGAAAAAAAGGCAAAAAGAATTTATGTTGCCCACATTGAAATGAAAGCTGCTTTCATTTTATCTAAGTACTACTTAGCCTGGAGTAAATTAACTGCTCTATGTATAGCCAATAGAAACTCAATTATAGCATACTATTAGCTGACCATCCTCTAATCTTTACGTCTTTAGTCATCTATACTTAAAATACTTTCAAGATGAATCTTTACCATCTACAAACATTTTACTTTAAGATAGATAAGGTAGTCTAAGATCTGTTTATTGTACAGTTAAAATGTATATGTTTGGAGTAAAATTATTTTTGATATTGATTAATAATCATTTATTAATTTTGTAACTTATCATTAGCAGTCAAAACAATACTTTATTATCATCCCTACCTGATTATCTTAGCTTATGAAATTCAAGGTGTTTTCAGTTTTTATACATCAACACAGACAACAGCGAGATGATGGAAAACATGTCTTTTTCCACATGAGTGCTTTTCATGTGAACCATGAATATGAAATATTAAACAGAGAACTGAGTGTTTTAAGATTAGGCCAACCTAAAGATAAAGATAACACATCAACATGAATTTCCAAAAATAATTGAGCAAAGAACACATGAAAAATATAGACTTCTTTTCCCTTTCAAAGGCTTTGCTTATCAGCCCCAAATGTAGCATGCGATATCCCTTTTTTCAGACTGAAATTAAAGCACGAGGTCTGGATCTTTTGTTTTCTTTTTAAATTCTCTCTTTTCTCACCTTGGATGTCATATTTTTAAAAACCTCATTTCTGAGAAATAGATAACTGAATTCCACTTTCTCATTTATCTACCATAATTTATATAGTTATATATATATATGACATCATCTTTGTTAAACCACGGAAAAGAGGGGGGAAAAGTCTGTAGGAAAAGAATGTGTAACTTGAACAGAAAAGGAAAAGAGGGCATACATAGTTCAGACTCTGAAAGAAATATATATGGCCTTCTTATCCACTTATCTTAGAAGCTAAGCACCTTATTATTTTGCTATTTCAGATACCATAATTAACCAACCATGTAACTTTTGTTTTTTTTTTTTGGCAATTGATAAGGTTTTGTAATACTTTCTGGGTCAGTGTCACTCTGACTTTTCTTGTTGGACTATTTAGCTTAATGATGCTGTATTCTAGTCAACTTTCAATCATGTACATTTCCTTTAACTACTTTTCTTTTTCTTTCTTTTTTTTTAACTTTGATCTTGTCATATTTTGAGTCTCTTATCAAATGTCCTGGGCTTTTGAATGAGAACTGGAAGTACAAGTAGGTTTGACATTTGTTGCATACCAGCTATGAATTGAAGCCTGGGGTACTTGATACAATGTAACACTTTGCTTCAGGTCTGGGGAGAGGCTCTTTGACCATACTTAGCAGATAGTGGAAAATTAAGAGTGAAATACTATCTTCACTTTTCTTGTCTTCATCCTCACAATGAATATGGAAAATTTGGGCGAAGCTCAAAACATCAAAGTGACAGCAAAGAAGGTTAAATCATTGTGAAAAATTAGCACACAGAAACACAGTATAATTGGGTCTATGAAAATATAGTATATGAGCAACGAGGGAAAACTTAGATTAGTTTATTACTTTATGAACCAAGAAGTTTTTAGAGGAAGTTTGTTTCTCCATAGAAAGACATTCTGTACAACAATAAGAATGGTCTGAGTTGACATGAAAACATACATGGCTAACCAAGGAAAACAGTCATTTGAGAAATGAAGGCACAGAATTAAAGCTTTACTAGAGTGGTCAAAAGCAGATGTGACACTACAGAAACCTGATTCAGTTGTGTAGAATAGATATGGAGAAGTGACCCAAGAATTCAATTTCTATAAATCAAGGAAACAAAGAGAAAGCAAGCACTGAAGGAAAGCCACAGGTTTCCAGCATGCGAATAGTAATAATTTTCCCAAAATACAGTTCAAATGGATAAAAATTTTTAAAAAATATTACAGTGTACTCAAAAGACACTTACCGAACCTGAAAAATAAAACATGAGATGGAAGATTTAGAGGAGTCAATATTTACAAGCAAATAGGGTGAATGAGGATGATGTTAACAGAGGTCCTAGAAAATAACTTTTACTACAAGAAATTACTTATACAAGAATTCAAGGTGAGAAAGCATATTATTTATAATAGTTTATCCTTATTATCCATATTATTTATAATAAATAATATCCTTAATAATAAATCACTAAAGACAGTGGAGCAATATCTGTCAACATAATTATTTAAAATAGAAAAAGAAACTCATTATATGCCATTCCATTAAGATACATACATATGAAAAATATTTAAAAAATTTTTTTAGATCTATAACATTTAAGAAAATGCACTGTTGAGGTAATACTTCTGGAGTCATTGCTTTAAGAAAAAAAAGAATAATATTCCAAACAGGAATTAAAGTAAAAAGTAACAAGTTATATTAGAAAAAAGTTTGCCATCACTGGTTAATAAAAAAATATTGTCTTCTAGTAGGAAAGAGGATGGTTATCAATGAATGAAAATAAAATAATACAAAACATAAACAAATTAAAAACAAAGATGTTTAATAGCTTAAAGAAACAAAAATCATAAGGGAGACAGAAAAATGTGGAAAGCAAAGTCTAAATATTTATTTTGTACTAATCATAGTGGAAAATTTTATTTTGTAATTTTGTATTGGTATCATTAGATAAATCTTTTTACAAATATTAGTGAAAAAGCATTGAAAGCATAAAATAATATTAAACCTTGATCAAATATGATGTAGAGGGAGGGGATAGGCAAAAGATGTACTCATCAAGTTTAGTAAATTTGACAGTGATGTAAAATGTAAATCTCTTTTAAATAAAATCTGGTGGTATTAAATAGAATATATTTGCCTACCATTTGTAAGAGGCAGCAAAAATTCAAATTACTCTAAGTACTATAAAGAAAAACCATATATAAATTGAGCTCAAATAAAAAGGTGGATTTCATATTAATTTTAAAACAAAATCTAAGTTGGGTAAAGTCTAAAATTAAAGAAAACCATTTGATTATGGCATATTAAAACCTAAGGTGACTATTATTACATCTTTACGGTAAAAAAACAGTAAAAGTATTGTTAAACAACCAACAGTAATTAATCAATAAATACTTAATTAGAAAATCTTGAACATTATTATTAGCATGCTCGGTCAACTCATCAACAGAATCAATAAGGAAATTGATTAAAGTACAGTTAGAATAAAGTATATCATATAGCACATTTTGTAGATGTAGGATATGCATATATTTATGTATCTATTTATATTTATATTTATTTTGTATTTATATATCTATTTAATATTTACAAATTGGCAATTTTTATTGACAAAAAGCAATTCTAATAAATAGAGCAAAAATTACCAGGGTTCTGTTTTCTGATGAAAATTAGTTTAATTAATTAATCCTATTTATGATTCTTTACAAACATATAACTATTGAATCAAAACAGAACTAACATTACAATTTCTTTATATAATCCCAGGATTCTGAATGATTCCTTCTTTTTAATTCTATTCTGTTTTTTCTTTTTTTTTAATTTTTTTAAATGTTTCATTTATTTCTGAGAGAGAGAGACAGCGTGAGCAGTGGGGGGTTCAAAGAGAGAGGAGAGAGATACAGAATCTGAAGCAGGCTCCAGGCTCTGAGCTAGCTATCAGCACAGAACCCAACACGGGGCTCGAACCCACTGACCGTGAGATCATGACCTGAGCCGAAGTCGGATGTTTAACCAATTGAGCCACCCAGGCTCCCCTCTATTCTGTTTTTTCTATCATTCAGAAAAGTATATGGGGATTCAATTGATTAAAAGTGACTTAATTACAGATAGACAATTTTTCAAAATCTAATTTCTTGTTGCTTAGGCTGTTAGTCTCAAAATCACCTTTGGCTCTCCTCCAATCTTGTCAGCACTAATCTACTAATCCACTCATCTCAAGGCATATTCCTTGTTGCCATACTGATTGCTTTTATTCAGAATCCAAAAGGATATCTATCTCATCTCAATCATCCTCAAGGTTTTAGTGTTTTTTCTTACCCATCTTTTCTTGTATGGTTAATCTTGATGGAAGCTACTTTGACCATCCCCAACTTTGCTCTTTTCAGTAGAATTGTGTAGCAGGGTGAATCTGGCATCAAATGGATATTACTTGATTTTACTATTGAAATCTTATTACTGAAATATATCTACATGAACAACTGACACATTTCTGGATTCCTGATTATGATTAAGAAAAAATGAATTTGTGACACATTTTATTTTTTTAATATGCTTGCTTTGACTGCAGATTTTTTTTTTCTCAGAAGAAAAATTAATGGTGCAAATAACTGAGACAGGTTTAATTTCATCTTTAGTGTTCTGACTGGACTACATTTATTTTCTAAGGGCATCTCTTTTGTCATTTTAAAATCTTGCACTTCTTTGGGTATAGGCTCAAACTCAGGATTTTATCCTGTACAGAAATTAATCTGTGTTTTTTTGAAGGAAATTATTCAAAGCTTACTTGAAGAGAAGGCAATATTTTTGTTTTCATTGATAGTATAGGAAACTTAGATTTGAAAAGAAAAAAATCCTGTGTCCCTCCTCTGGGTAATGATGAATCACTGCTAACAATCAATCCCTGTGGTCTGATCAGCTTGTACAGCTTGACAAAATTATAACCCTCATCAGTAAACCAAGTGCATCAAGTTGTCTGCCACCAGGCCCAGAGTTTACCCTCCTCTAACACGGTCAAGACTAAATCTACTATTTCCCTAATCCTTGTTTTCATTAGTCAATATGTAAAATGTAAGGCCTTTGACTACTGATTTTTTTTGCCATATCTGTCACGTATAATGTTCTGTGCCTCTTTACTTCTCATGTAATGCTTTGTTCCTATTATGCTGAAATCGGTCTAGGCAGGGCTCTCCGATAGAAATATAATTCGAGCCACCTACACAAGTAAAGGTTTCCTAGTAGCTACATTAAAAAAAATTTAAAAGAAAGGTGAAACTAATGTTTATGATATTTTAGATAATGCAATATATGCAAATATTACCATGTTATATGTATTGACTGATCACATATTGTGTATTGATTATATATTTAATACTATGTAATCAGCATAAAAATAATTTATAAAATACTCTATATTCTCTTCAATATAGTAAGTCTTTAAAGTCTGGTACATAATTTCTGCTTAGGACATTTCTTATTTCAAAGTAGCCACAGTCCAATGTTCAGTAGCCACATGTGACTAACAGATACCACATTGGGCAGTGTAGCCTACTAGGAATGTGGCACCGATCCCCAATCTGTTCTTTATTTCCTGGATTTCAGATTTGGAGGAATAAACTTTCATTACCCAGAGACATCCTAGCATGAGACTTTGAACATATGAGTGAGTCTGAGACCATCTTTCTTTTCAGTGACAAGTGACAACCAAAGTTGGATATGGTAGTAAGTGTGATGGCAGGGCTCCACATTCCATGTGTGGTCACCTTCTTCATGGGGATGAGGCAGTGGTGGCAGTGGGCTGGTGGGAGAGCAGACGCAACCTAATCTTTGATTCTGCTTGCAGTGGGTTCCTACAATATTCTCTGAATATCTGGTTGTCTTTGACCCTATTCCTTTAATAATGCCTATTTCAAGAGGTAGGCCAGGAAATGTCTCCTCAGGAAACATTCTCTGACTATACTCACTTTCCTATCAACATATGATAATTCTGTATTAAGTACTTATCACACATTTTATAGTGCCTTTTTAACTTCTCTGTCTTAATGAAGGCAGTGATAGTGTCTTTATTATCGTTATTTTTATTGTTAATAATAATTATTTTTTAAATGTTTATTTATTTTTGAGAGAGAGAGAGAGCATGAACAGGGGAGATGCAGAGAGAGAGAGAGGGGCAGAGGATCCAAAGAGGGCTCCCCCTGACAGCATTCAGCTGGATGTGGGGCTTGAACTCATGAACTATGAGATCACAACCTGAATCAAAGCCAGATGCTTAACCAATTGAGCTGCCCAGGTGCCCCTATTGTTAATAATTATTTAATTAGCATCTGGCACATTTTAGGTTCTCAGTAATTGTTTATAAATGAATGGCTATGAATAATGGAGAGAATAACAATGGACAGAGTATTTTAGAGCTAAGGATAGGATAATTCTGGGGCATGTGACAGAAAGAGAGTTCTTCAGTGTAAGAGTTTTTGGTATCGGGGCAGAGACTGTATAAGGCTACTTAGGTCCTTAGTGATTAGCATTGGGGGGAAAATATGCAAAAGTGTAAATAAAGGAGCATCAAGTTCTAAACACTTGCTTTATGGACTTGAGCAAATGCACAGGACTGTTCCTAGCAGGTGTCTAATGAGTACTCACTGACAAATTAATTGAATAAGTATATGAAAAAACATGCACTTGATCTTGACATTTCTGCCCAAGCCTTTCGTTATCGCTAATACATACTTTGTCTTTTCTAACTTATGATATTAATTTTGTACTTAGATGAGTCTCAATAGAAATGAACTGACCAACCATTTATTACAAGAAATGTGTTTTCCTTCCTTTTGATTATAACCTCCAAATTTAATTAGCCTCAAGGAGGAACATCTCAAAAGGAAGATTCTTATTTTTAAACAATGGTAATATAACTATTGCTTCTAGGATCCAGTCACTTGGGGACCATTTAATTTGTTTTGGACTCCTAAATTCACTGCATAAAAAACACTTTCTTTTAGTATACATTTCATCATGGAATGTCAATCAGATCTTTCATAAAGTGTTTTTGGACTTTCTGTTTCTTTAATTGTTGGCAAAGTGTTTGCAAGATTACAAACAGAGAGGGAGGGAGACAAACCATGAGACTCTTAAATACAAAGAAGAAACTGAGGGAGGATGGGGGAGAGAGGGGAAAATGAATGATGGGTATTGAGGAGGGCACTGGTTGGAATGATCTCTGGGTCTTGTATGTAAGCGATGAACAACGGGAATCTACCCCAAAAACCAAGAACACACTTTACACACTGTATTAGCCAATTTGACAATAAATTATATTAAAATAAGTAAGTAAGTAAATAAATAAATAAATAACAAGGAAATTTATTGACAATTTCTGGAAACTCGTCAAAAAAGAAACAATGATGGACTATAAGAAATGAGGTTAATTAAAGCTTAAGAGATTTAATTAATAGTTAAGTATTATGAACTTTTACTTTTAAGAGAGATTTTGTTGAAACTATATATTAATTTAGGATAAAGAGTTAAAAGATAATTCTGAGTTGTATATAGAAATCCTGTGTATTCTCTTGGCTCCAAATCACTACTGGTAGCTATAATAGTTGGGGTAAAATTCCTGCAGAGACAATACTGATGAGAAGAAGGGGTGAGGTGTAACCATGGAGAATCCACATGGCACTAAAAGTGAAGGCATAATGAGGATTTGTTAGGATATCCCGATCCCTCCTTCCTATAAAATCCGTGGATTTCTTTTTTAATCTGCTTTTTCGGGTACATCCTCTCTCTCTTTGTTTTGTCTCAAGTATTAAATTCCTGCTTTTCTTTCCATGGAGTATGTTGATTATTTTTCTTTGAAGCCCATTTCACTGTGGAATACGATCCAGTTTCATTCTTACACTTGTGATTATAAAATTGGCACAGAGCCTTCTGCAGATACCTAATAATTTTTCCTGAGAGTAACATGAAGAGATTGATGCTAAAATGTTAAAGATTTTTAATAAAGCTTCTCCCTATTACTTATTAGAATGTATTAATAGATAGAACTGAGCACTGATCATTTTCACATAATGATCACATCTTTGTTATTAAGAATCTCAATGTCTTCAGACTTCCTTTTGATTAGATTAGGGGTCTTTATTGTTCCAGTCTTCCTGTCTGACACTAGCAACACTAACCCTTTGATTCGGGGCTAAAATTTTCCATAGGGGGCTTCATTGAACAATATGTTTGAGAATGTTAGTGATTATTATATAAAAGAATGATTCTCTGGCGATCTAAGTTTCGTCAGTGTCTAGCATAGGGACTGAAAGAATCTTCAAAGATTTTGGTAAGCTGACATGTGAGGAAACTCTAAGATGAGAAAGAGTATTGAGCATTTAACTACATTTAACTACAGAAGATTCTTGCTTTTTTCTTGTTTGGTTTTGTTTTTAAATTTTTCAAGTGAAAGTATTGTTATGCCACAAACACTTTTTTTCTTCAATACCTTGAAAAGGTACATTTCATATACATAAGAATAGTAAAGTAGCTTTTAGCTTCCAAAATACTCGGGCAATATCAACCTATCAACCTTCAATTCCGGAGTAATCCAAACAGTTTTTCAAAAGTCTATTGTATTTACAAAGGAATTCCATTACAGAGATAAGCCTGCCCTTTCTTTTGTGGAGAGAAAAAATAGTGAAGTCTCATCACTCTAGGATCTCTGCTATCATGGAGAGGCATAATGAGGTCAAATCAGGCACTGTCTCTCTTAAACTTGCATCTTTCCCCTAGATATATTATCTTCTAGAGAGTCACTCTCCTATTGGTCAGTAAAGCAGCAGCCACCCTGGTATTCTAGGGGGAATAAATTTAGAATGAAATTGATAACAGCATATCCATCATAGGAATCCTTGGGGAGCAAATGTTAGGAAGACTGCTGCCTTCAAGGCCTTTGGAATGCAAGAGTAGCAAGGAAGCCACCACTAACACCAATGTATATGTGAGAAAACTCACCAGATGGAGGGCAAAACACTACATCTGTCATCTTCTAGTGCCTTCATGCCTTTCCACATTGGCCACCAGAAGATAATGAGGTCTTCTTGTCTGCTTTTAAAATCTTCCACGATCACTTCTCGGCCTTTTGGCTAAGATCAAGTGTAAAATCTTCCAGGATAAGGGGTGCCTGGGTGGCTCAGTTGGTTAAGCATCCAACTTACGCTCAGGACCTGATCTCACGGTTCATGAGTTCCAGCCCTGCATCAGGCTCTGTGCTGACAGCTTAGAGCCTGGAGACTGCTTCGGATTCTGTGTCTCCTTCTCTTTCTGTCCCTCCCCCACTCACACTCTGTATCTCTCTCCTTGAAAAATAAACATTAAAAAATGTTTAAAAACCTTCCAGGATCATATCTCACGGGCCAAGTCCAAAAAAATCTGCAAGCAAATCTGTAAAATATCTGTGGACTTTAAGGGTCTGAAATCTGGGAGCAAGCTTAGAAGAGATAAAACTTGAGCTTCAACAGACATCTAGTGTACCTGAATTATACATATAACAAGTAGAACTCTATAAAAAGGCAGTTGTATTGAGTAGTGAATGAACGGTATTCAAGAAAGGGAAAAAAATACAAAGAAAAAATGGTGTTCCTTATCCCACTCTTCGGGATAATCAATTATCAGAAAGTATCATATAAACCAATGGTTCTTCAAATATGGTTCTCAGCTTAGGAGCAGCAACATCACCTGCGAATTTTTAGAAATGCAAAATCTTGGGCTACCCCCGACAAACTGAATCAGAATGTCTGGAAATGGGGCCTAAGAATTCTTGTTTTAATGAGTGCACCAGATATTTCTGACACACACCAAATTTTGAAAACCACTGGTGTAGTTTCGGAAAAGAGTATCCCATGAGTATTACTTTGATTCTAGGAAGGGTAAAGTCTGCTTGCAGCATGAAAACAATACGTGAGGCTTTATAAACTCTCACTAGAGGCTAAAATGACTGAGATTCTGTCCAAAAATATCTGGGTAGGGCTGAGAAATTAAAAGTAAACAAACCAGCTGAATTTTGTATTTTACGTAGTATTAGTGTAGGAGTGGGAAGGTTTGTGCCTGAGTTACTGCAAAATGAGTTGGCACTTATGACCAAAACGTATTAAAAGGAATCAGTGTAAATGACTGTAGTTTTTTATACACACACTCTGTAAACTGGATGAGTGTGCACCATGGATGAAACCATGTGAATGGCCAGTCCATTCCGTGGTAGTCTTCAAAATTCATGCATCCTGAGCAACCAGGCAGAGCCTTGGGTGGCTTCTGTTGTGTTCTAGCCACTCCAAGCTTCCCTGCTTTAACCCTTTATCAACTCTTGAATAGCATCTTGCCCTGAGGGAGCATGAGGATGTGACAGGTTTTGGGGCCACCCCAAGACTATGATGGTAAAGGGAGTGTTTGATTACATCCCAAAAGGGGTCCCTTTCTTTCCCCACCCTTACTTTTAAAAATAACTAAAACAAAACAAAGTGAAGAAAAAGAAAAAAAAGAAACAGTTATCAGCTAACAAAACTGAGGGAGTTTGAACTCTTACACACAAATTAAAAACAGGTTTTCCAACTGTCTTTTTTAGTTTAAATATTGCTTCTGTCTAAGATTTTCCAAAGCCATCTAGCAGGTAGCTCAAGGGCAGAGTTACTCTAGCAGCCATGCTTCCCTGGGGATTGGAAGGAATGACTTCTGAAAGCAGGCATTTCTTAGCAAATCACATAAAAACCTCACTGGAGACTTTTGCTGCCAGGAGACAGATTTTAAGCATCCAACTGATGAAACCTCTAAGACAATAAAGAGTGCCAGATGCATCAGATTTGGGTTTTAAAACTGCTGATGTCCACATTTAACCTAAACATGCTTTATTCAATCTTGAAAACCTAATGTAGTGCTACATTCTTGCTTGTGAGGTGATGTCATTTTGGTGATATTTTCTTTCCTGTTAATATGAATCAGAAGGCTAGCTGTCTGTATAAACCAAAGAAAAACAAAAATAAAAATAGAACATTCCGATTAATACTGGGGAGCAGTAAAGAAGAATATTGGTGGTCTGTGTGGGGGGGGGTGGGGCAATCTAAAAAGGAGGGAAAAGGAGGGAGAGAGAAAAGATGCATAATACATGTCCAGTATTTTGAAGGCCAAAAATTTGAGGTGTTCAATAATTATATTTGATTTTATGTCTGATAATCCTATAGTTGAATGACCTCTATAAATCAGGGCCAAAGAAAACAAAGCAAGATATTGAATTTTTGTCATGGATCAGGGTTTTAAAAAGTATCTACTATTAAATTGCTACATATATAAGAAAATTTGGGGAGTGATAGAATTGTTCTATATCTTGATTGTGATTACATAGCACTACATAGCATTTGTCAAAACCTTTTTTTCTAAAATGGGTGAATTTCACTCTAGTAAATTAAGCCGTGGTAAGAAAATTGCTCTATATATTTTAGATTGCTGAGAGAGGCATCATTGTTCTTCACCTCTCTCAAGTTAACTGTTACTAATGCATATTAATTTTATAATGTTTTGAATTAAATAGTACAAGAAGTATGCTCACGGTTAATGCTAAGATCAAGAACATCTATAGGAAAAAGTTAAATTGAAATGAAACAACACAAGTAGATGAATTTAGCACAGAATAGAATTGTTTTGATATAACTTCCTTAGTTTTATTCTTCCAGTTCCTCCAAAAAGCTGGATTGTACCTCCATTTTTAAAAAGAGGCAACTGCAATGACACTAGAAATATTCATCATAAAAATTTTACACACTATTTGAATATTCTATTCCTGTGACATGAACAAGCAATTATTGTACACAGACTTGCACAGAGATGCTTAAATATGAGGGTCTGCATTAACTGGGTGGTGTAAAATGATCTTCTATAAAGTTTCACTTTCACAATATGAAATTAATTATTTTGGATTTTTTATTTTTGCTCCTGCATTACACTTTATTAAACATTTCAATAGGGCCGGCCTGTTTTTAAAGCTGATTGTTAAAATGATTTTTAACATGGCTATTTTCAATCTCTTTAGACTTTGGATTCGGTCTCCTCCCTATCCTCTCCCAGCCAAGCCATTTCAACCTTCTAATGGGTCCCTTATTTTTCCTTGTTATGTCTTAACAACCTGTTACTAGCTCTAGGCTAGTCTGGCTCTCTGCAGAAATAGATGCTCTCTTTGAATCATAAGTGCTTGAGGGCTTTTTGGGTCAGATAAGGGCTATGGGTTAGAGCCAAAATGAACTGAAAAACCTTGATACATAAAAGGAACCTGCAATGAAGCCTTATTATGGAATGATGAAGTAAGAAACCAGGAGGTTTCTATGTAGCGTACTGTATTTGCAGTTTGACAAATGTACCCTCTGATAATTAAAACGAACTTTTCACTTAAAAAAATGAATTGCATCATATCACTGTTTTTTATTACCTTCATTTTACACATGTCTCAATACATCACTTTCCCAAATTAATTTCTTTACCCAATATTGGAGACTTTTACGCCATTTTTTTGTAAAAGCCTCTCAAGAAAAAAAATAAAAAGCAAAATTTTTGCTGAATTGCTCATAATTTTTTAAAATAGCCATCTTCTCTGAAAGTAGAAGAATTGTCAAGAAATTTAAAATAAAGTTGTAGTTGCTCTGGAAAGTTTTTCAGAGAACAGATTATCTATTATAAATCACCACAATAAATTATCCTATTATATTTTTATGCTTATTTATTTTTGAGAGAGAGAGAGAGAGAGAGAGAAAGCATGCACATGTGCAAGCAAACAGGGGAGGGGCAGAGAGAGAAGGGGACAGAGGATCCAAAGCAGGCTCTGCACTGACAGCAGACAGCCTGATGTGGGGCTCAAACTCAAAAGCCATGAGATCGTGAGCTCCCCCAAAGTCAGCTGCTTAACTGACCGAGCCACCCAGGCACCCTGATACTATTTGACGAAATACAACATTCTTAATTTTCAGTTCAACGTCAAGCTTAATATATCCAAACTGGTATTAACAGATGAGTTACATAAGATCAGTGAGCATATAGAATAAAGTTTTAAGCAACTTCTAGTTAATAACAGACATCTTGAAAGAGGTGAGAAATTAGAATGGGTGGACTTGGAGCAGAGAATCCTGGAAAGATATTTGCATGTACAAATTCACCTGGTAAAACATCACATCTTACTAATGCTGCAACTACACCTTGAGGCAAATCCATTGACTTTGGACACATTGACTTTATTTCCTCACTTGAGTTTTGTTTAAGTGCTGGTAATGATCATTCTGCCCACCATAAGACTCCAGTTGAACCTGGTGTAATTGAAAAGAGTTTAAGGTGTTTGATAAACTGGCAAGGAACAGAAAATAGGCTAGATTAGGAACTGGGAAGAAAATGGTATACCCATTTGAGGAAAAAGAAAATTGAGGATTGCGGGTAACCAGTCTGATTTCTTCACTAGTTGGAAATAGAAAAAGAGGGCAGTTTTCATTTTTGTTATAGTCACGCTGCAAAAGCAGGGGAGAACTCCACCCCAAATTTGGTTCATGTTGATGATGCCACACGCACGCATACCAATCAAGGTATAAAAATATTTATTTCCTACATAACTGAGGTTTCTGGGGGAGAGTATTTGGAGAGGAGCCTGTCTTGCGTTTTAATTGTGGTGTTATTTCAGAATAGGGCTAGAATATCAGTTCCCATGATGGGTGAGGACTTCCATCAGGTGCTAAAAGAGGAAGAAGCCAGGATTTCTTATCAGTTTACCAGATGTAGGGAAGAGGGAGCTTTAAAGTTTCAAAGCTGTTAGCCGTCAAACATCAAAGAAATGGAGTCAGACTCCTCATTCTACTTTATGCAGCAAATTTCTGCAATTCTAACTCTCATCTATTCCCATGAGAAGAATTCCAGCTGTTTGTTTATTTCCTTACCTCCCATGACAAATGTTTTCAGGATTTTGGGGTTACATTAAAAACTGAAGTCTATTGTCTTGTTTACCTGCTGTAGGGAGAGAACGCCCATGTTTTCTTTGATACTTATATAGATAGCTCCTAGTTTCCAGAACGGCCCTGCCTAATGCACTGTTGCTATTGCTTAATAGGAGGCCTGGAAACAGTGTTGCAATCCAGAGTCTCCATCTGCAAGAACATGCCCTCAGAACCCTCCCTGGTTATCAATGACTCTACAGTCGTTGATGTGGTATCAGCTGATTTGCGGAGGCCTGGATGGTAGTTCTCAGGGCAGAAAATTAGAATCTTGCTGAGGAAGGGAGTTCCTCAAAATCTCACTCATTTCTGTGAGTTGAGGAGACCAGCAATAATCCCATCAGTGATAGAGAATGCCATGGCCATTTAGAGTAGCCTACAGCAATAATTTCATGAACACCCTTGCCAAAAAACTAGCACTAAGAACAACGTTTTTTTTTTTTCAGGGTAGATGCCCACCTTAACCCTCATTGTGTTAGAGGCCCTAAAGCCCTAACAGACACTTACATAACAGCCCACTGTTAGATTTCTGAATATCTAAGTTTTCAGTCTTAACCCCTTGCGTGAAAAATATACTGTCTTAGTAATGATTATATTTAGATACTTCTTCAGGACAATTTAGAAATTTTTGTTAAAACAAGAAGGATGGTTCCTGTAATGTGTAGAGCACATTGAAAACCCTGCTGGCTTTGCATGATACAGCATGAGTGTGTTAATTACTATTTCAGATTAGTGGCTCAAGAAAGTGTCTTTGAAGAGGTGATATTAAGAGGAAATTGAAGGTTTAGTTGTTTGAGTCTGTGTTCCTCTACCTGCAGCCATAACTTTGATGGGGATCCTCTCACAACTATAGCTAAACTAATGTCTTGGATCTAGTAGCTGCTGTTCTCCTCTTGCCCTTCCTAACCTAGGGTGGTGACTTTCATATTGTTGCTAGCTATGGCTTTTGGTGTCCCTTTGCCCTGCAAATAATCTTTGTCAATAATCTTCTCATTTACATCTCCATATTTGCAAATATCTCCACATTAAAGTCTCCCTCTTTGCTCTGTATTTGCCTCTCTCTCCTTCTGGGACATTGGCCAATTTATCTGAAAGACAGAGTGTTAGCCATGCAACGTTAGGGGAAAGCCATACCAAGCTAAGATGACAGCAAGTACATTTATGTGAAACATACAAATGCGATGATACAGATACTTATATTGCAATACAAAGGTGATAAATTAACTGTGAAACATCTGGAGTCATTTTTGATGGATAATTTTTCTTACATTGTTCTTCGTCAAGTATTTTTGACTACCTATTGGTTTAAGGTGATGAACTAGGTACTGCAGCTATATAGATCCTATTCATATATTGCCATGCTCATTCTTGAATTCAAGTTTGTGAATAGATATTTTCATTTTGGTGTTTGCTTACTGGACCAAAAGTAGTAGTACATTTTATAGTGCAGTCACTTAAAGAACTCCTTCCTTAGCAACAGAATATGAATTGAGATGACTGTGTTTAGAACTTTCTATTCCTTCATGCTCTTATACACAATCAACACACACACACACACACACACACACACACACACACACACATATCTACAAAACAAAGTTTTCATTTATTCAAAGTGCAGCTTAGTATTTGGAATTGTCTCCAACAAGTTCATGTGGGGCCTCGGCTGCAGGTTTTATACTTCAAAGCATATTATAATTAGTTTGGCTTCTACTGTAATATTGCCTTTATAAGAACATTCTTTTCTGTTTTGGAATAATATACTGTTTTGATATGATTAATGATGGTCCAATGTTTCCTTCACTATTTCAGTGGAAGAATTAAACATTTAATATATGGTTTTCACAAAATGTCCTCATGCGATAAATAGATGCCAAAATTTTGTTCCATGCAATTTTCATTAGATATTAAATCAGAAAAGAAAATGTAACTTGGAGAAATAAAAGAGAGTCCTGTTTAGTCTTGGTTTCTAGGTTGGACTTGTTTTTACAGTGACTTTTATCAGCCCTCTTCACTATCATGAAGCTTGGGAAATTTTGGGCTATTTCCATTGCTTTTCCTGTTTTCCTTTGGCAGATACACATTGTGTGTGGGGGTGGGAGAAAAGTCTTCTTTTAAAAGTCAAAGGAAAGAGAAAGAGAAGTTTTCCTGAAATTTTAATCATATTTTGTAGTCTAAATTTTAAATTTTAAATAATTTTAAATAATTTGTTTAGATTACACATGAGATTAAAAATAATTCTCTGTCAATCACCTATTTGTGTTGATCATATTAATTTTTTTAACTTTTACTGGGTGATGTAGCACTTAAGAAAGGTGTTTTCTTTTGCTTATGTTTGTGACATATTTATCTAGGATACAATCTAAGAAAATTTCTTCTGATGAATTTTGATTCTTATCTTTTCTCACATTAGGATTTTGTTCAATTAACTTTTAAAGATTCTTTTCACTTTTGAGAACTCTATCCTTCCCTACATAAACATTTGAATAAAGAAATGTGATATTGAAGATGGAACTGGATAAATAACAGAAGTACTGCAGCTATATGGATCACGCATATGGCACTTTATTTTTACTATAGAGACTAAAAGAACATTCTGAAATCTTATTAGGGCATTTTTTGGCTTTTCTAATTATGTTTTACTTATAGTGCTCTTTAAAATACGTGGTAGGTAGAATGGTCTCCTCCACATTCTAATTTATGGAACCTGAGACTATTTGACATTACATGGCAAAAATCAGAAAAAATCAAACTTTAAGATACACTCTTAGATTATACCTATCAAGTAATAGTTAGTGTATTTATATTTTGGGAAGAGCTGGATGGTAGCCATTTAAACACAGAACTCTCTGGAAAGTCCTTGAAATACCAGTATTTTGTAGTCATTGTTACTGATACTAGATGTATAGGCATATCATATGAACAAATATAAAATCAAAAATTTTATGTCTTATCTGTGTTTAGGGTAGATGTGAAACTGCCATCAAGGTTGGGATAATGAGTTGGGGTATTCCTAGAAGTGGGTAGAATCAAGGTTTATACAAAATAGTTCAAGGGCATGCTGGGGTGGGTGTGTCAAACTCAGAAAACTGGTGGAATGAAGATTTGCATCATCTCAGTATATGATACTACAACCCACATACTTGTTCAAGCCATAATTTATAAGTCAACCATGATCCACTTCCTTTTCTCTCATATCAAACAATAAGCAACTCCTATAGACTCTCTTTACAATATTTATCATTCCATTCATTATGTCTATCCATGCTCATTGCTGCCACCTAAAAAACTGATAACTAAGATTTATATTGTGCTTACTATGAAGCACATTCATGAATTAGTTCTTACAGTCCTCCTATAATTCCTAATTTTGAAATGATGAAGAATCTGGAGAGGCAAAAGATCAAATAACTTGCTCAGTGTCACACAAGGAGTAAGTGGCAACGAAGTGGTTTGACTATCTCTTTCCATAACCTGCACTCACACATCCCACTGTAATTTCTTCCAAGTCCAGGTCTAAGGCATCTGCATGCCTCACTGGAGCACTAATACTAGTTTCCTTCTATGAACGTTTATCTAGGGATATACTGTACCTTAACATCCCTGCTTAATTTTAGAGAGTTCTCTACCATTGGGAATTGGTTGGAGTCACTCCTTTGGTTTTCACTATAGAAACCAAAAGGTCCAGGTTCTTTCTATCCAATCCTTTGAAAGTTTGAGTATGGGCATATGACAGAGTTCAGACCTTTGACTGATTCTACTCTTGAGTTTGAATTTGAAGAGAATTATGTACAGAGTCAGGAAGAATTAGGAAAATATTTATTACAACATAAAAGAATCTAGTAGAGATTTTGAGAGTTTAACACACATTATTGAGTAACCAGTGACAGTGGCATTTGGGAGGGCAACTCACCATATTTTGTTTTTATCTTCTTTAGGCTATATTTTCTGTTGTCCACCCATTCTTAATTTCTGTTTGGCTAACGTAACTGTTCTTTCAGTTTTCTGGATGATTCTGTAGATCGCTTGATATTCTTCTTAATAGTTCCTTTTTTGTGCACGTTAGTCAAAGTCTGTTTCTGATGCTTGCAGCCAAGAACCTTAGTAGTTTTACAGCTTCCCCCCTTGATCTATTTGCATTCTATCCTCTCCTTGGCAGTCAGAGCAGTCTTTTAAAAAGGTTAATTGATATTATTCCTCTCATTAAAAACTCAAAATTGCACTGAGAATAAAATGCAAACTCCATATCAAAGCTAATGAGCTTACAAAATCCCAACAATATTTACCCTCCTCTTTACTATTCTTAACTAGTTTTGTGCTAATATCTCAGTGTTTTTCAGAGTTATTCCTTATAATTAGAACACCGCCCTGTATGTGGTTCAGTAAATGTATGTTGAATGAACTAACATATAAAAGAATAGATGGATTTGTCACATTTTGGCTGTACACCATACCACTTCTCCTTTCTTTCCATTCTGTTCTTACTTCAGGAAAACTATATTTAGAGTGTCGCCTTGGTTAGAGGTAATACGTGATTCCTCTGGAAGCAAAAGGGGCCAGATTCTCTTTCCATTCCCATGAATCCAGGGTAAACAGTTAGTGTAGGCATAGCATCCAGACCTCATGACCAGGAAAAGGCATGGAGATGGATGGAGGTCATATTTTATTCAGTAGCAGCAACTGTATTAGACCAGCCTTTTCCATCTGTATAACATTTGCTATGTTTTTTGTTGACTCATCTTCTCAGAAATTCTTAGTTCTTGTCAGATTTCCAAAGGTGATATTCTTATTTCTGTGAACCGTGATATTTTTCAAATAAATTTGGTTTTTTTACTTGAGATATAAACAGAATTAATATCTATTCCTAACTGCCAAGAACTCTCAATGATAATTATAGCTTGGTAACCTAGGTTTTAGTGGTAAGAAACAGAAAACTCAAAAGACAATACCAAGGCATAACCACAGTATAGTCAGTTGGATTTATGGCTGGAGATGCAGAGAAATGATATGCGATTAATTCAGGACGTTTGGTTCATTAATCAGGGGCATGTGCTTGGACTCATACTTTGTATGTTGGAAGGAGATCTACGCTACCTCTGCCTAAGGAAGTACCATGTCTCTGGAAAAAGAAAATATTTTTCTCAAAAAAATTAACTGGGCTCTCTGTTTACTGAAATGAGACAAGCACTTGTATAAGGCCCTAGAGTTCTGTGCCATAAAACACTGTAGAAGTGAATCCTTCTGTGGAAGAAAATATTCCTTAATTATTTAAGGATCTTCGAATGTCTGTGTAGGTGTGGTTACACAGTGTGGTATGCGATAGATGGAGCTCAGTGTGAGTATAACCCTATGACGTTGTTTCCACCCTGGAGTGCACTGTAATAGGAAATCTAATGACACAAAGCAGTTGTCACTCAAATTTGACATCTCAAAATTGAATGGATTCTTAGGTGGGCCTCAAGCAAAACCCCTAGATGATTATTTTCTAAAAAATTTAATGATATTTATTAGAAGTGGGCTGGAGGTCCTTTTGCTAGGGATTTGCCTACATTTATTTTTCTACTTTCTCTATAATCCATTTCCTATGATCCATTTTTCATATAGTTGCCAAAGAGATCTTTTAAAAATATGATTTAGTTCATGTCATTTTTTTGTTCGTTAATCCCATTACATGTTCTAAAATCAACCTCCTTATACTCTGAAAGGACCTACTATATCTACTACTGTACACTTACCTTTCTAATATCCCATCACACTAGTATTCATGGAACATATCCAGCTTATTTATATCTCTTATCTTTTGTTACTCACAATTACCTCTGCTTAAAATGGTCGTTTCTCTGACAGGCCTACCCTTAGCTGGGATGCATTTCAAATGTAGTCTCTTCATCTCTTCATGAATGTCTTCATCTCGATCTCTTGTTTCCCCTTTCTAAAATACTTTCTATTCCATCACTTTCTACATTTTGCTTTGTCCAAAATACTTAACATTTTCTTATGCTATGTTTGTTTCCTTGTTTTCTGTCTCTTATGTTTCAATATGTAAGAGATATATAAGCTACTTACCAGAAAATCTGTTTAAATCATTCACTGAGAAATTGCTGCATATAGAACTATGCCTAGTATAGATTATAAGATGAGTGAATAGGAGTGTTTTCTAGAATATCAAGGTGAAGATTAGTACATAATGCTATGTCTGTTAATGGGGGTGTGGATTTACTACGAAGTAAGACCAAAGTATAGTAGAAAGCCAGGAAGTAGGTGATATAGGATAATGATCATCTGCATTAGTCTTCCAAATGGATCTCTGATAATGTGTGTCAGCTTAAGTGACTGGGGATCTATGAACTGGAAATAATCTTTGATGTACCAGCAGTCATGTAACCTGCTGTCAGGTCCTAGTTCCACTTACACCTCCTGTACTTCAAGAGCATCCCATTTCAATCCACAGGCCTTATTAGAGAGGAATTGTAGCTTGGAATTTAGTCAGAGCGAGTCTGAGCTAGATACGGAACTCAATTAGTTTGGCTTCTCTGCCAGATTTCGCAGCCAAGTCAGTTCATCCTTTGGGCCTCCGGTGAATACTTCTTGGAATTACACCTGCAGTGAAGTATGACTCTATGGCAGTTCTTAAGTAAACAACTAAAGTACAGAGGTACAATAACCAATAAGAGATGTAGAAACAAAAAGTAGGAGTTATTATCTGAGTAGTCAGGTAAAGTCTTTTCAGAAAGGTGGTATTTGGGGTTGGGATTAAAAGGTGAATAAAATTACACCAAGGAAATGAGAAAGAAGGAATCCCAAGTATATGTTAAATGAAGAAACAGAGTTGGGAAAATCATTGCTCGGGCAAAATTGTGGGTAGATTGACCTCACCAAGTGATGGAGGAGGGGAAGAAGTCAAGGGATTATGGCAATTGATACTGGAAACATGAAGGTCCAGATTATGAAGGAGCATGAGTGTCAAGGATTTTCAAAATCAATTTATGTGTAACATGAACCTAATGGTGTTGTATATTTTGAAGAACTGCAAAATCAATGTTGTTTCTGAAGCAGCTACTTTTTTAATGACATTCATTCAATAAATATATATTTATGAAATGCCCACTCTTTCCTAGACACTATGACAGTAAAGAAAAATGAAAAAGTCCCCTAACACTGAAGGTCATATAATAAATAAAGTAATTTAAGCTGGATTCACTGGTCAATTTGGGAATATTTTGGATGGAATGCTCAATAAATTAAGCCACAATCTATAATTGTGATATATTAAAGAGGACTGTGCTAGTATCACTCCTTGAACCTGGTATGATAGCAGTGGCATATAATCAATAGGCTAAAGCAGAAATGACTTTGGAAATTTATAAACAAGTTCATTGGAACATTTTCAGCTTTCTTCTAGGCCTTTTGGGACACTAGCTCTTGGAACTCTACATGACATAAGACATTTGGCTACCTTTAGGCCATAAGGATGGAAAGATCCTATTGAGTAAACGTACAGAGCAGCCTGACATGATGTGAAGAAGAATTAATGCTTGGTCTGGCCCTACCTGTCCTCACCACCAGCCATTAGAACTAACCCAACCGAGATATGGGACAATGTGACGTGTAAATTCGTAGTACTTCCCAGACCTACCCAAATCACAGACACATGAGATGTGTTAGGCCACCTAAAATACCAGATAATTCCTTCACTCCAAAGAAAGAAAGAGAGACATATTCAAAGTCAAATTGCTCAAAGACAAGTAGACATGGGACAGTAATTTCAAGAATTGGAAGTAAAACAAAGAGTTCAGGGCAATTGCTACAGAGGGCAGTAATTGTGCAAATATATGTATACACACACACATGTAAATTAAAATTCTTAATAAAAAGTCATTAAGAAGTAAAAAATCCCTCATTTTTCCTTTATGAAAACAGATATTTTTTGGAAGTAATATTTATATGAGAAATGAAAACAGAATATGCATGGGATAGAATTTAACAATGGCAATTTAAAATATTTAAGAAGCTGAAGCTTTATTAATGTGATTTAGATTATAAATCATTTTTATCTCGCAATTTTTCTTTGCTGTATTGATACGTTGTTGTCTTAATTTAAAAAGTTAAGAAAATAGGAAGTGTGAAATTTAGAGAAAATCAACTTTATAAAGTTGTCCCTGTTTTTAGGTTCATAGGCTATAGTTTAAACCAAAACACACAGTAAGCAAAGTATTTGCATTTAGTACTATTTCATTTTGCTCCAGACAAGACCAGGTTTCTTCATTGTTGATGCTGATATTTCCAAGTCTTGCTAATTCTATTTTCTTTGGAAGGTCTGCAAATGTTCTATACATTTCCTGGTGTTGCAAATTTCCTTCAATTTGCTAATTTTTATTTATGGGAATTTCTTGTGAAATTTCACCAACATTAAAATGTGCAAGTAGGAAAGCTTCTAAATTTCAAGGGCATTTTAAAGAATGACATTGAGTTACAGTTTATTTCTTTAATGTTTATTTCCTTTTGAGACAGAGAGACTGCATGAGTGGGGGAGGGGCAGAGAGTGAGGGAGACACAGCATCTAAGGGAGGCTTTAGGTTCTGAGCCAACACAGGGCTCAAACCCACACACCATTAGACCATGACCTGAGTCAGGTGCTCAACTGACTGAGCCACCCAGACACATCTAAATTCTATTTTAAATAATATAATTCCTATGGATGGAGGATTGTGGCAATACTAATATATGCAACTGGCCTTGAAATAATTTCATTTTATGTAAAATGTTTATTTTCAAAGATTTTACAGTTAAGAATGTATTTCTTTAAATTAAATGGGTTCACTGTAAAATCTTTCAGTGATATGAAATTTGCCTTCTTTTGGCATGCTATACACTCTCTACATATTTATAATTTGATATATTTAATGCTATAATTCCCAAAGTAGTCTACTATGAGATTTCTTAGCAGTTATCAGTAAAGGTAGCTTGATTGCCATTATTTGTATATTTAGTTAACAGTAGAAATATATTTTAATTAAAAAAGAAATATATATTCATTGAGTAAAAGAATCAATTTATTTAGTACTTCAAATTATTGGAAACAATATTGAGGTTCTTGTTTGTCTAAGTATTTAGATAATATTTATTTATCCTTTTTGTATTGATGTCTTCTTTATTTATCACTGTAATATTCTTTATTATAAGTGATGTCACATTATTATCTAAAAAGGAAAATGATTCATCTACAAAATTAAGCCCAAAAAGTGCCAATTACTATAAAATGAAGCCTAGAAATATCTTCTATGTCAACATTTATGCATATTTTTAGACATGTTAACTATTTTTGCAATTTTTGAGGCAACCACTGGTATCTGCTACCTTCCTGTCCCTAATTTTAGGTTTATAGGCCATAGTTTAAACAAAAACACACAGTAAGCAAAGTATTTGCATACTTTCATGGAGCTTGTAATGAATATATGTTTGTGTGAAGGAAGAAAGTAAGGAGAAAAAACTGTGAACAGATCCATAAATAACATAAAACTTGATAGTGATAAGTATTAAATATAGAAATAATTTTTATTGAGTAGATGAAATACAGATATTTTTTATTATGCCTATTTACTTTTTATTTAATCTGTTTTCTTTAGAATAACTAATTCCTTCATTGATAAAATGACATTTGTCACTGTTTTTTCATAAGACACTCAACATAAAACAGCGTTATTAACATTCCTATTTCTACAAGTCATGTGCAAATGTAATATGTAATGCTAGATAATGAAATAAAAATATTCATTAATAGCATATAATTTATTTGTATATGAGAGCTTGGATTTACAAGTTTGTTTCTAAAATACAGAAATTGGTCTCAGGAGTTTTTAACCCTCAACTTGATTATAAATATGCAAATAAGCACATGAACTATAATTATATGATTTAAAAGAAAATTAGGCAGGGACTTAAGTTAATTACTCTGGGCTCCTTTTATTTATGTTCTTGGTAGTTAGGGGATTTGAGATACTCATCGGTACTTGTGACTTTAGACATATGCTGCAACAGAATCATTTTATCTTATTTTGAAATACAACATCTGTTGTATTGTGTTTGTCCTTCCCAAGAACAAAAAAACATGACTCTTTGTAGCCTTGAAATGCTTTATATATTTCATTTTTCTTTTTATTTCATGTTTTTCCCCCCTGTAAAGTTAATCTTTGAAGTTTCAAGGTCTTGTTAAGTTTACTGGTATATGAGATCAAACATACTTCAAACTACTAAAGTTTTATGCAATCAAAAAAAAGATCATCAGCCATTCATTTCCATGATGATACCCTTTAATGACATTTTTAGTTACATGGATTTACTAGAACATGAAAATTATAATGACTATTTTTAATGTATTTTATGGTGAATTTTCGTATGGAATAAGACCTCCTCTGTTAAAGTCAAAGATGTCATCTTTAATTTACTTAACATATAAAAAGGTACACATATAACTTTCTGAATAATAATGTTACCTTTTACACCTTTAATGTAATTGTGAAACTTTGCTTTTGCAATCTTTAGACCATTGGATATTTATACTTAAATGTATTACCATTAAAGTTTCCCTAGTAATTTAATAAATGTGAGCCCTAAAGTGAATCTGTGTTTTAACTAAAGAAAAAAATCAGGTTAAAAGTGGGATACCCTGCACATATGGAGAAGATTTTATTGACCCAGCATCGGTTAGCCATGTGTCTTTAGTTGTTTTTCCAATAATTGTAATGGATTTACACTGACTCATCCACACCCTTTCATCCAATTCTCATTGTGAAGAGGAGCATACATGTGCACGAGGGCTGGGATACAGAGTGCATATGATAAGCACAGAACAAAGGGAAAGTAAGATTCAACAAATGTCTATACAGGGCTGCTTATACCTTTATCTGTTTGTAAGTGCATTTTTAATTGACTCTTAATGACATTTGTCATGGAGGAAAATTAATCAGCTTGTTAGGTTGTGTAATGAAGTTTTAAAATGTTTCTTTAAAAGAAAGACATTCAACTTCCTTAAAAACAAACAATTCATATACATATAAATATATAACATGCCTGAGGTAAAGAAGTAACCATACAATGGTAAATGTCCTTTTGGAGGCTGTAAGTTAGAGTCAGGGCTGGAGCCCACAGGAGCCCTCAGTCTCTGGAAGAGGACAGATGAGTGTACTGTATGCAGAAACATTCTACTCCTGGAATCAACCAAGAAAAATCAGGGCACAGAATCCAAGGTGTGGAAGGCAGAGCAACCCTGCACATTCCAGTAAGTGTTCTTGAAACTTTCTGAAACTGACATATGAGGTCCTGATTGAGTAGGCATTTATTTAAGTTTTAAGGCCTATTATCTATGTATTTATAATGTTCACCCATGATTACCTGAATGATTTCTTGAAATTATGTCTGCACCTAATATTTCTTTGGAAAGAGAACAGAACTCTAGAAGATTTAGCCCAAATGCTATGATATTGAGGATAAATAGCAACTTTGCCGTAATCTATCAGTGCTGACTAAAAGGGTAATTCAGTTCTGAGTGTCACTCATTTTTCACTCTGAGCAAGATACAACAGATATGCTAATATTAATTCACTTCTGTATGTCACCTAATAGGTGACCTTTAAGGGCAAATAAGCCAATGGAGTTCAACTATCAACCTTCAGATGCATCCTCTGTGGGAAGATAGTTTGGTGAATAACAAGGTAACCCTTTGGTCTCCTACTTCTGATGGCAGGAATTGGGAGAAAATCTAATAACATATGACAAGTCTCTGGTTACATTTGTCACTGCTTATATATCTTTATAAAATAGGCAGTCATAAAGAAATAAATAAACCATCAAACATACTGCCATGGCCTGGATGTACCTTTTATAATATTTTAAAGTAATTTACTTCTAACATGTTTTCCTTTATATGCTTTAAGTAGTTGAGATTATTCTTTATTTTATATTTATAATATACACTTTTTAATGAGTTTTATAATTTTTCATTTTTATTGCATGCATCATATGCCTGTACATGCATATGTTTGATTAATTTTAATCTTTTCTTTAGTTTGACAGCTTTAGATTAACTTTTACTTTTTTCTTACTATGAATATGCTTTTGACAAGCACTGTTGTGAGGAAATCTTTGCATATATGGACATACCTCATTTTATTACACTTTATTGCATTTTGAAGATAATTTAGTGCATTGGATTGTTGTCTTCATGCCTGCTAATACAATATATCTTCTGCAACCCATGGTTTAAGGAGTAATTTTGACTTTCAAGTCTTATTATTGAGGAATTACATTTCAAAATATACTGCCATAGATAGAGATTCCTCTGACGGATCTGGGCAAAGTAAATCAAAACCTTCTGGAAAGGATCCATCATTCCAGATGCCATTAAAAACATTTTTGATTCATAGGAAGAGGTCAAAATATCAACATTCACAGCAGTTTGGAAGCAGTTGATTCCAGCCCTTATGGATGACTTTGAGGGGTTCAAGACACCAGTGGAGGAAGTTACCACAGATGTGGTAGAAACAGCAAGAGAAATGGAATCAGAAATGGAGTTTGAATTGCTGAAATTTCATGATAAATCTTAAATGGATGAGTAGTTGTTTCTTAGAGATGAGCAAAGAAAGTGGTTTCTTGAGATTAATCTATACCTAATGAAGTTGCTTTTAAGATTATTGAAATGAAAACAAAGAATTTGCACTATTACATAAATTTAGTTGGTAAATTTAGTTGGTAAAACAGCTGCAGAGTCTGAGGGGATTGACTCCCAATTTTGAAAGAAGTTCAACTGTGGGTAAAATACTCTCAGACAGCATCTCATGCCACAGAGAAATTGTTCATGAATGGAAGAGTCATTAGATGCAGGAAACTTCATTGTTGTCTTACTTTTAGAAATTGCCACAATCAACACACACACACACACACACACACACACACATTGGATTATTACTCAGCAATGAAAAATAATGAAATCTTGCCATTTACAATTATGTATATGGAGCTGGAGTGTCTTATGCTAAGTGAAATAAGTCAGTCAGAGAAAGACAAATACCATCTGATTTCACTCATATGGGGAATTTAAGAAACAAAACATGAACATAGGGGAAGGCAGTGCAAAAACAAAGGGAGAAGGAAGTACAAAAAGAGAGGAAGGCAAAGCATAAGTGACACTTAACTATGGAGAACAAACTGAGGGTTGTTTGAAGGGAGAAGGGTAGGTAATGGGCTAAATGGGTGATGGGCATTAAGGAGGACACTTGTTGTGTTGAGCACTGGGTGTTGTATGTAAGTGATGAATCATGAAATTCTACTCCTGAAATCAATATTACACTGAAACCATATTACCATATTGTAACTAACTAGAATTTAAATAAAAACTTGAAACAAACTAAAAAGATACATTTATTTAGTCATAATACAATTGTGCACTTAATAGACTGGAGTATAATGTAAACATAACTTATATATGCATTAGGAAAACAAAAATGTTCTATTTCCTATGACTTGCTTTGCTGTGATATCCACTTGATTATGATAGTCTGGAAATGAACACATAATATCTTATATAATATAAAATATATCACCCCTACCCCCAATAGAATCTTACAAATGAATAAGGTCAAAATGCAAGAAATGCTTAAGGTCGTTAATAAAAATTGCCAAATTGCTTTCGAAAATGTTAATTTCACTTTCATTATTCTAAGCAGCATACGAAAGTGCTTGTGGGATGACACCCAAGGAAACACCTTGTTAAAAGTTTGATGCCTGAAGCATGAGGGACCAGGCTGAAGCATTAATGTTCACACATTCTGCTAAAAAAAAGACAGAAGTCTGAGACATTTTGCATAAAAGCCTGGCCATTTTCAAATACCTGGATCCAAGGCAGCCCGAGGCCTTCTAATGCCAAAACTCCTCAAAATTTATGTGATCAGCTCTGTATGGTCCAAGCCAGAGACTGAATCCCAGAGTCTGGGAACCTCAGTGTGAGTGTGAAATAATGTGCTTTCTCAAAAATAATCGAGTCATGTATGGTTCGTTTCCATAGTACTACTACGTATTATTAAGTACTACACCTAAATGTTTTTTCCTATACTAGGCTTACCCTTTTTACACCAGCTAATGAAGGAATACTTTAAAATATTGCCTTGTGTGATGCCTTCCAGCTAATTACTTAGCAGAAATGGCTTCATTATCTTTGTCTAGAGAACCTACATATTTATCTAACTAATTATATAGTTTATATACAAATGAACGAGTCATAGAGGTTAAAGTTCTGGTAACTATTAACATTAAGGGTTAATTTAGAGTTTTAGTGTGAAGTATGGAGAAGAGTAAAATATTGACTAAAGATAAAATGGACATGAAGTAGGATAAACCTTATAGAGTGGTTTTGACTTTGAGAAACAGAATTTCCTATGTTTCAGCCTATTTGGTGAATAGTTAGCCTTGTTGAGATGAGCACTGATTTAAAATAATATAAAATAAAGTAACAAAATTTAGAGCATTAAGAGATAGTATAAATGTATTATTAAAAATTGTGTCCAAAGTAGGGGTGCCTGAGTGGCTTGGTGAGTTAAGTGTCCTACTTCAGCTCATGTATGATCTCATGGTTTGTGAGTTCAAGCTTTGCATTGGGCTCTGTTCCTGCTTCAGATTCTGTGTCTCCCTCTCTCTCTTTCCTTCCCCGCTGGTACTCTCTATCTCAAAAATAAATAAATATTAAGAAATAAAAATTTATGTCCAAAATTTATTATTCTGGTAACAAAATAACTTATTTCATGTGAGTCTATTGGTTGGCTTTTTTCTACTCTCTCAACACATTACATCAAGAATAAATTACATCATGCATAAATGTAGAGTAGTGCTCGTGCATAAGAATGTGGTTAGGGTAGCATCAGTGAGCTTAAGATTCTGTCTCTTTGAATTTACTCCTTAATATATCTTTATTATTATTTGTTTTGGTTCTTCACTGCTTTTGGTTTATAAATTATTTATACTGTTATATTTTAGTAAAAATTAATGTAAATTTTAAGCTTCTTATTATAGACCTACTCTACTGCAACAAAAGTGTGCACAATAAAGAAACTTCTTATTGACTAGTCTTCAACCCAAATTAAGTCTCTGTCAGTATTTGAAGGCATAATATTTCTGGCAAAACTTCATTTTGGGAAGATGCCTATCAAATTCTTTTCATGGGTTTGGATATCAGTCACTAATGTTGGAGAAGTTAATTCAAACAAAAAGGTTCTCAAGTTGTAACATAATCTGATTTTCATTCCATTAGATAAACATCAGAACAGATATTGAGAAAGAATATATAATAAAATAACTATCATTGCATATTCAATTAAGTGGTAGCAAAGGTACAAAATAATTATCTTCACAGCCAATCTATAGCCATTCATTCTTCCTTTACTCATAGTTTTCAATACTCTATTCTTTCCTTGTTTTCTTCTTCTAATAATAAAGTAAATAATAAAATAAATATATACTAAATTGGCTTTAATTGTTATTGTATTGTTTTCAAATAAAAAGTGTATGTTCATAATACTCTGCTTTTCTATTTTTATAACCAGAGTAATAGTCTATATAGGTGTGAAGAGTAACAATAAACTAGTTGTAAAGTAAATTAAAAGTTAATTTCTCTATACTCCACTGTATATTTGCTTCCTGTTGCTCTATGCAGCAAGGAGAATCTGAAGCAGGTTCTGGGTTCTGTGCTGTCAGCAAAGAGCCCACACGGGGCTCAAACCCACGGACTGTGAGATCATGACCTGAGCAGAAGTCAGATGCTTAACTGAATGAGCCACCCAGGTGCCCCCAGTTTACAAGTCTTAACATGGTGTACAAGGTCTTACATATCTTCTACAACTTACTTAATTTTCTATCTTTATTTTGTACCCTGCTTCTTCCTCTTCTACATGCTATTCTTCTGCCGTACTATGCTTCCTTTCATTTCTTTCTTTCCAGCTGTTCTTGTTCTGATGCCTCTGTCTTCCTTGTCTTCCTGCACACTGTCACTTCCACCCAGCACAGACAACACTCCATTTTTTGCCTCGTTTTTATGTATTTTTCCATTTTCAGCTTAGAAATTAGTTCCTTTGGGAAGCCTACTGTGACCTCCTAGTTTGAGTTAGGTCCTCCTTCGTTTGAGACAGAGAACTTTCTCTTACTGTCAGTTATTACACTATAAGCAATTGTTAGTTTAACTATATCAGATAGAGTGCCCTGAAAATTCACTCACTGCATTCTTACGTATGTGCATGTGGTCTGGCAAGTTATGTGTACTACACATTCTTAAATGAATAATTTCATTTAACTTATATCAGTCTCTCTAAAATGGGATTCATGAAAGGGATTAGTAAAATAAGATTAGTCTAATTAAGACTAGTAAAGACCCCAAGCTATCAACCACTTTGGCCATTCACTCATACTTATAAACCTAAAAGTTATGGTTTGAATGCTCTGTAGTCTGTCTGTTTCCCAAGGATACATATATCATTTTGCAAACCTCAGACAATTTGATTAAACTACTCTACAAAATTTTACATAAATTATTCTCGATGAATTAGTCACATTATTAGTGAATCATATAAATCTAGTGTTGTTTTAGGTTCTTTAAGCATTGTCTCCATACTCTGAGTGTTTGCTTGGCTCATGCATGTTAATCATCAATATAATCATTTTCAGCACTTTCTTTAATTTGCTTTTATTTTCATATGCCTGTATGTCACATTGTTGTTGCATTTGTAATACGTATTGTGGTAAAACTAACCAATATGCACTTATTTGTATTTTATGTCTATTTTATATTAAGTGAGTTTGAAAAACTTTATGGAAAAGTCATTCCAGTGTTTATTGGAAACAAATACAAATTAGTTTAAAGCTGTCTTTCTATAAAAAAAACTCTTTGAAGAACTAAATAAGCATGTGCATGTGTATTTCCTTCATCCCTCCCTCCCTCCCTCCCTCCCTCCCTCCCTTCCTTCCTTCCTTCCTTCCTTCCTTCCTCTTTTTCATTACCAAGGCAGTGTTTCTCCTGAGGTGCTGGGAAGAAAAGTAGAAAGAGTATAACATTTGTTTTGTTTTTCCTGGGAAACAGGACTTGTATTACAACTGTCGTATGAAGTTGCTGGTAGTATACATACATAGCATATAATTGCCCACTAAAGGATAATAGTAAATTGTGCTTGGTCCTGAATGCTTGGACTTTATTAATAGAACGCTAAACCTTTTCATTTTCTAAACCTATGTGACCATTTAATTCAGATGCAACCGATCACAAAGGGTAATTTTTGAGAAGCAAAATAGAATTACATCCTGTTTGCTTTGGTGCATTGATTAAAAAGCCAGATGTTAAGAACAGATGTCAATGAGTTATTTTTCATATGCCATGGTTTACAGTTATGAATTCTCCATTTATCACCTCAGATGGGAACAGTTAATTTGACAGTGAGTGTTTTGGTTATTAGCCAATTTCAACATGGGTCCTTGGGTTTTGAAATCTGATATACAGATATATGATAAAAGACTTACAGTGGAAGCACTATTAACTTGATTTTTGTGCCTTAGAGTTAACCAACACGTATAATGCAATGGAAGTGAATGTTCTTTCTCACGGTGGATGAGCATAAATACAGTGTTGGCAAAGAAATAAGGCAAATGTTATGAGCGAAATACAGAATGGCTAACCCAGTTGTAAATTCCAAATAACCAAAGGTCAGACACGTGGACCAGCATATGGCTTACTGTTTTGCCTATTTCTTATATTTTACGATAATAATAATATCCATTAAAATATTTTTCACAGTGTGACGGGGCGCCTGGGTGGCTTAGTCGGTTAAGCGTCCGACTTTCGCTTAGGTCATGATCTCGCGGTTCGTGGGTTCGAGCCCCGCGTCGGGCTCTGTGCTGACTGCCAGCTCAGAGCCTGGAGCCTATTTCAGAGTCTGTATCTCCCTGTCTCTCTAACCCTCCCCTGCTCACGCTGTCTCTCTCTCTCTCCCCTAGAAATAAATAAAAATATTAAAAAAATATTTTTCACAATGTGTGTACTATGTTTTTAGAATTGGTTTTCAAATTTTGCCCTACTATGGAAAATTTTTCATATGTAGAGAATACCATATTTCAAATTGTTTGTTAGCTGATATTGACATAATAAGTATTTTTTGAACTGACCATTTACTATATTCTGCTAGGAAAGTTAAGTAACAGACAAGTTAACAAGATAGTAATATTTTTAAAAATGTGTATGGACAATATTTGGAAGATTAAAAAGCACTTTAGCATATATTATTATTGTATTTTCACATCAACTTTGTGACCTAGATCATTATTTTTTTATTTTATTATTCCCAAGGTTGGTAAGGGATGGATATAGGCTTTATTTTTTTCTATTTTCTGTTTTAGTTTTCTTTCTTTTATACTTCACTACCTTTTCTTCAAAATTCAGAACTCAAAAAAATAATAGTTACTTCAATTCAGAGGTTGAAAATAGATCAGATTCAACACTAGGAGATCTGATCATATTGCAAACTTAAGCCCTTTTCACATCTTAACATAAACTGATGATTTTGATAAGTGCAATAGAAATTGTCTTACATGGCTTGCCCTAATCAACTGCCAGATTCACTAAAACTCTCCATTTTCTCTCTAAACATATTGATTAGAGCCCATAGCACATGAAATCTCTACATTTCTACTGTTACCTTAATTGTATTCTGAGTGTGAAATATTAGTGTCTTTTCAAAACTATTTATATCAGCTGCATCTGTTGTATTAATGAAATGTTATTGAATATTGCATAAGTCAGTGAAAGATGCAATCAAACAGAAAAGTAATCACTTCTATGATAACTAAATGGCATGGTTTGAAGATTAAATACAAGTTAGTTGCAAAATTAAGTGTGAACCTGAAAATTTGTAAGATTGCTGAGGGAGGGGATTATGAAGTGCTGGGAGGCTTTTGCATTTAAATTGCTTTGCATTTCTTTTTATAAATTCTAGTTTCTCCTTAAAGAAACTCAAACTGGCAATAGTAGATGATGGTACATTTTTGCATATAGTTGATGTGAGAAAAATCATGAAAACCTAAAAATTATACGCCTATTCTTTAGGAAATGGCTTCATACCTATGGTAAATAATGAGCATTTCTATGTTGTAACTTAAAAATAAATGTTTAAGCTATGACTACATCACTATTTTTATGATTTCCAGGTTTAATTTCCATTTACATTGATCTTACCAATGACTGATTTCAAGCGTGTCAGAAATGAGGGATTCATTTGCTTCAAAATACTTAATATTAACTCATTAAATATTTGTTGTCTAACCTAGTGTCCAAGTCACAATGATGATTGTTCATAGAGCCCCAGAATATTCAGTCAAAGGTGTTAGATCTATCATGTGAAGTCTGTAAAATGTGGAATCCGCACTGTCCATAGCAGGCAAGGAAAGGGGAGAAACTTCTGTGTGATGTGGAGAAACATATTACTATCTCACAATGAGTAGAAACAGTCTTTCAGACATGTTCTCACTGTGCCTTGGGGTTGAGCTTTAGACAATCAGGGAAAGTTTCCCATGTATGAATACATCCTCAGATGTTAAGGAGAAGTGGATGGATTTAGTGTCATGAGGTATGAATGGGCTCAAAGTAATTATGCCAGTGAGTATGCTGGTTTAGTCTTCTTTTTTTAACATAGCACTCTCACAGGGAAGATTTCTTTTAAAAATCTTTTGTTTTCAGGCAATAGGGCTAAAAATCTTTTGGTTAGGATAAAAAAAACAATAGTAAAAATATTTTTACACTCAATATGAAATTTAAATGTACACACAGATATTTTATATAAACTCTGGTTAAATTTCCGAGAACACATAATGCTCAATTATACAGCTAAAACTTCTGTTCTGGTCTTTCTAGCACCTAGATATATTGCAGAGAAATGCTTAGTTTTGCACACAGATATTAATGACTATTATTGGAGGGCCTAAAAATTCATATTAATTTGTTAATTTAAATGTGGCTTTCTTAAAATTCTATAATTCTATTTAATGCTCCAGATAAATGTGGCCTTGAAAGGGAAAATGTGTATCTTAAAATTTAACACTCATAACTTCTTCGGTTTTGTTTTTTCATCTGCAGTTCTGCAAAACACATTCCATTTCCATCCACAAGTTAATTTTTAAAGTTATCTTAAGAATTTCATCTGCATGAAATTTTCAGTAACTACAAAGTAACTGGGAATTTCTCTGAAGATATGATTAAATTACCAGGAAAAATCTTACATGCTTGGAATTTAAAAATGATTTGGAAAAGCAGCTAAAATCTCCTTTGTCATCAAGTCTGCATTTGCAAAGGACAGCTAGCCACTTTACTTTTCTGTGCTTTACCTTTCTTACTTGGAACAGAAAAATCAGGTGTGCCTGTATCTATATGCATAACAAATGAGACCATATTCACTGGATTAACCCAAGATGAGAAGGGAGACTATCAGGAAAAAATAGGGATTTTATTCCCTGGGTTTTTCTTTGCTATTTATTATTGTCTACTAGTTTTATCAAAATGTTCAAACCATGTATATGTAAATGAAGTTCTTAGAGTAGTTCAAAAATTTTCCTACTACTTTCTAAGATTTATTATTATATTTTAGAGTGGTTTTAGGTTAAAAAGAATATTGAGCAAAAGGTACAGAGATTTCCCATCTACCTCCTGCCTGCACATGCATGGTCTCCCCCATGATCAATATTCTTTACCAAAAGATACATTTGTTACACTTGATGAATCTAAATTGATATACCATACACAAGTACTGTGGTTCCCTTTTTCTACATTAGGTTCTAATAACACACTGTTTAAATGGAATCTTAAAATTTTATGAAAACTACATATGATGATTAAGAAAAATTTTGATGAGTACTTGAAGTACTGAACATGCTTTCCTTTGACTTTAGCATTAAATCATCGTATAACTTCTGAGATTCCATGTAGATATATTCAGTTTAAATTTATCAAAAATAATCTCTTTGGACAATATAGGCCTATTCTTTTGAATTATTTCTGTTGTTGGTTAGGAGAGTTGTAGACTCATAGCTTCAATTGCCATCTTAACAGGAGATCTCCATCAAGTGTACTAAGCATTTATAATATTTTAAGAGAGTATGAACAAATTTGAAAATGTATGCAGAGCAACCAAGAGGTTGAGGAGTTTAGAGATTAGAGTATACGTAATGATCAAAGGACATGGGCACATTTCTTGTTGATAAACCTATTTGTGAAGCAAGCATGTCTGAAATATATGGAGGGCTCCCTTTAAAATAAAGGTTAGACTTACTGTTTACAGCTCTAAAAGGTTGAGGGAACCAAGAGTAAAGAGAATATACAGGGAAACAGATTTTCATTTAAAAAAGATGACATCTGTAAAATTAGGGTGATCCAAAAAGTGGAAAGAAACACTTTGTGAGATTGTGATGTATTTCCCTTTCTGGTATGAGAACATACTTTGCAAGTTTTCTTTCTTTCTTTCTTTCTTTCTTTCTTTCTTTCTTTCTTTCTTTCTTTCTTTCTTTCTTTCCTTCTTTCTTTCTTTCTTTCCTTCTTTCTTTCTTTCCTTCCTTCCTTCTTTCTTTCTTTCTTTCTTTCTTTCTTTCTTTCTTTCTTTCTTTCTTTCTTTCTTTCTTTCTTTCTTTCTTTTCTTTCTCTCTTTCTCTCTCTCTCTCTCTCTCTTTCTTTTTTTTTTTTTTAAATTTTTAAGGTGTGTTTTCTGGCCCAGAATGTGATTTGTCTTGGTGACAGCCTCATGTGAGTTTGAGAAGAATTTATATTCTGCTCTTATTGGCTAGACTTGGGCAATTAGATCAGGTTGATTGGTAGTAATGTTTAGATCATTTACATTCTTACTGATATTCTGACTGCTTTAATCTATCAGCTACTGACAGAGGGATGTTGAAATCTCCCAACTGTAATTGTGAATTTGTGAATTTCTTATTTTAGTGCTTTAAATTTTTGAGTCATGTACTTTGATACTCACTTATTAGATACATGCAAGTATAGGACTATTAAAGCTTGTTGACAAATCTTTGTCCTCTTTGTTACTATGTCATCCCTGACTATATCTTCCTTGTGTTGAAGTCAGCTTTGTCTGAAATTAAAATAGTTACTCCAACTTTCTTTTGATTACTGTTATCATTGTATATTTTTCTCCATATGTTTACTTTTAACCTATTTATTTTTTTAAATCTTAAATGTTTGTTTATTTTTGAAAGAGAGAGTGAGTGAGAGTGGGAGGAGGGGCAGAGAGAGAAAGAGAGAGAGAGACATAGAATCCAAGTAGGCTCCAGGCTCTGAGCTATCAGCACAGAGCCTGACACAGGGCTTGAACCCACAAACTGCAAGATTGTGACCTGAGCCAAAGCCGGATCCTTAACCAACTGAGCCACTCAGGCATCCTCTACTTTTAACCTATTTAAAGTCAGTATCTTTGAGGTAACAGATAGTCGAGACATAGTAATTAGACTTATTTTGGGGGCGCCTGGGTGGCTCAGTCGGTTAAGTGTCCGACTTCGGCTCAGGTCATGATCTCACAGTCTGTGGGTTCGAGACCTTCGTTGGGCTTTGTGCTAACAGCTCAGAGCCTGGAGCCTGCTTCAGATCCTGTGTCTCCCTCTCTCTCTGCCCCTCTCCCACTCACTCTCTGTCTCTCTCTCACAAAATAAAATAAAGACATAAAAAGTTTAAAAAAAGAATGAAACCTTTAAAAAATTAGACTTACTATGGTGATCATTTTTCAGTATAAAGAAATATTGAATCATTATGTTGTACACCTGAAATGAATATATTGTTAGTATGTCAATTGTACCCCAATTAAAAAAAAAAGAAATGCAAAAATAGCTCACATAGAACTGGATTTTGCATTTTAATCCACTCTGACAATCTGTATTGTTTAATTGGCATATAAAGATCATTCACTTTTTCTAGTTTAATTGAGAAATAATCGACATACATCACTGTATAAGTTTAAGATGTACAGCATGATGGTTAGATTTACATATTGTAGAACTATTAGCACAACAAGTTTAGCTAACACCTATCATCTCATTGGGATACAATAAAAAGAAAAGAAAATTCTCCTTGTGAATGAGAACTCTTAGGGTCTACTCTCTTTAATAGCTTTCCTGTGCATTATACAGCAGTATTAAACTCTAGTCATCATCTAGCACATTAGATCCTTAGTACTTACTTATTTTATACCTGCAAGTTTGTATCTTTTGACCACCTGCCTTCAGTTCCCCCTCCTCCAACCCTCCTTCCAATCAGTTATCACATATCTGATCTTATTTTCTATTAATTCCGTGTTTTGTTTTGTTTTAAAATTTTTTAATTTGTACATTGTACTTTTTTCTTTAAATTTTTTATGTTTTATTTATTTCTGAGAGAGAGAGAGGCAGCGTGAGCAGGGGAGGGTCAGAGAGAGAAAGGGAGACACAGAATCTGAAGCAGGCTCCAGGCTCTGAGCTGTCAGCACAGAGCCCGACGCGGGGCTCGAACCCACGAACCATGAGATCGTGACCTGAGCCGAAGTCGGAGGCTTAACCGACTGAGTCACCTAGGCGCCCCTATTCCGTGTTTTGTTTTTATTTTGTTTTATATTCCACATATAAATGAAATCATACGGTATTTGTCATTCTCTTATTTCACAATGCCTTGAAGGTCCATTCATGTTGTCGAAAATCATGGGGTTTTCTTATTTTTTGTGGCTAAATGGTATTCCATTATATACCACATTTTCTTTATCCATTCATCCATCTGTGGACACTTAGGTTGTTTCAATGTCTTGGTTATTATAAATAACGTTGCTATGAACATGAAGGTAGAGGTATCTTCTCGAATTAGTGTCTTTGTTTTCTTTGGATTTCTTTCTAAAAGTGGAATTGCTGGATCATATGGCAGTTCTATTTTCAACCTTTTTGAAGATTATCCATACTGTTTTCCATAAGTGACTGGACCAATTTACAATGCTACCAACAGAGCTCAAGGATTCTCTTTTCTTCTCATTCACACTGGTTTTTGTTAGCACTTGTCTTTTTGATGGTGGCCATTCTAAAAGGTGTGAGTTGATACCTCATTTTAGTCTTAATTTACATTTCCTTAGTGACTAGTGATGTTGAGCATCTTTTCATGTGCCTTTTGGCCATTTATGTATCTTTGGGAAAATGTCTTTCATATCCTTTGTCTAGGTTTTAGTTGGATTACCTTTTTTTTTCCCTATTGGCTTATGTATAAGTTCTTCATATATTTTGAATATTAACCCTTGTTAGGTATATGGTTTGCAAATTTCTTTTCCCATTTTGTAGGTTGTCTTTTCACTTTTTTGATGGTTTATGTTGCTGTGCAGAGAAAGCTTTTTAGTTCAATGGTTTCTCAGATGTCTATTTTTTATTTTGTTGCTTTTATAAGATCATTCACAGATAAAATGATTTTTGATATATTTAGATTAATATCTTCCATGTGTGTACCCATTTCCTATTCATTGGCTTTGTACTTTATTTTTCCCATCCTCACTATTTTCCTGTTTTTTAGATTGAGCATTTTATATAATTCTATTTCATTTTATGATTTCTCAGAGCATATGAATCATACTTCTTTTTATACAATTTTTAGTGGCCATCCTATACTTTAAAATACACATGTTAAATTAATATAAGTCAATTTTCAGATAATCTTTTTTTAAAAAATTTTTTTAATGTTTTATTTATCTCTAGGAGAGAGAGAGAGAGACAGCGTGAGCAGGGGAGGGTCAGAGAGAGAGGGAGTCACAGACTGGAAGAAGCTCCAGGATCTGAGCTGGCAGTCAGCACAGAGCCCGACGCGGGGCTCGAACCCATGAACCGCGAGATCATGACCTAAGCGAAAGTCGGACGCTTAACCGACGAAGCCACCCAGGGGCCCCTGATTTCAGATAATCTTTTACCCCTTTTAGGTATTACAGATTTCTTATGAAAGACTTCCCATTTCATATCTCCTGTTCCTTGTTATAACGCTGTTACTCATCTCATTTATCCATATGGTATCATCACCCAATACATTGTTACCATTTTTACTTCAAATAATTACTTATGCTTTTGATCAATTAAGAATAAAAATGAGATATTTTATATAATCATTCATTCCTTAATGCTTTAATTTTTAATGCTTTTAATTTTTTTATGCAGACCTATGTTTCTTTATCATTTCATTCTCCCTGAAGAATCTTTATTTTTTAATTTAAAAAAATTTTTAATGTCTTATTTATTTCTGAGAGTGAGAGAGAAGCAGCTTGAACAGGGGAGAGTCAGAGAGAGGGAGACACAGAATAGGAAGCAGCCTCCAGACTCTGAGGTGGCTGTCAGCACAGAGCCCAACGTGGGGCTCGAACCCACAAACCGTGAGATCATGACCTGAGCTGAAGTTGGGTGCTTAGCCAACTGGGCCACCCAGGCACCCCCTGAAGAATCTTTTAAAGCATTTCGTGGAAGGCAATTGTGCTGGTCATGAATTTCTTAATTTATTTTGTAGGGAGAAGTTTTATTTCTTCTACCACATTGAAGGATAATTTTGCTGGATATAGAATTTTGGGCTCATGGCTTATTTTATTTCAACACTTTAAATATTTTGTATTACTCTCTTGCTGTTATGGTATGAGAATACCACTGTGATTCTTATCCTTGTTCCTCCATAGAGTAAGATAGTTTTTCTCCTTTTGGCTTTTATTTTCAAGATTTTCTTTTTGTCTTTGTCTTTTTCTTAATAGTTTATTGTCAAGTTGGTATCCATATAACATTCAGTGATCATCCGCACAAGTGCTCTCCTTCATGCCCATCATCCCCCTTCCTGTCTCCCCCACTCACATCAGCCCTCAGTTTGTTCTCAGCATTCAAGAGTCTCTCATGGTTTGCCTCCTTCCCTCTCCCCAACTATTTTCCCCTTCTTCTCCACCATGGTCCTCTGTTAAGTTCCTCCTAATCCACCTATACATGCAAATATATGATATCTGTCCTCTGCCTGACTTATTTCACTCAGCATAACACCCTCAAGTCCCATCCACATTGCAACAAATGGTCAGATTTCATTCTTTCTCATTGCCATGTAGTATTCTATTGTATAAATAAATGACATCTTCTTGATCCATTCGTCAGTTGATGGACACTTAGGCTCTTTCCATGTTTTGGCTATGTTGAGAGTGCTGCTATGAACATTGGGGTATATGTGCCCCTATGCATCAGCATTTCTGTCCCTTGTCCATTTCTTCTAAGTTGTCCAGTTTGTTGGCATATAATTTTTCACAGTATTCCCTGATAATTGTGTGTATTTCAGAGGGGTTGGTTGTAATCAGTCCATTTTCATTCATGGTTTTGTCTATTTGAGTGCTCTCTCTTTTCTTTTTGAGAAGCCTGGCTATAGGTTTGTCAATTTTGTTTATTTTTTCCAAAAACCAACTCTTGGTTTCTTTGATCTGTTCAACTGTTTTTTGGATTCTATATTGTTTATTTCTGTCCTGAATTTTATTATTTCTCTTCTCCCACTCTGTTTGGAGTGCTCTTGTTGCTATCCTTCTAGTTCCTTTCGGTGAGCTGTTAGATTTTATACTTGCACTTTTCCTAATTTTGTGAAATAGGCCTGGAGTGCAATGTACTTTCATTTTAGGACTGCCTTTGCCACATCCCATAGAGTTTGGATTGTTGTATTTTCATTTTCATGTGTTTCCATATATTTTTAAATTTCTTCTCTAATTGCCTGATTGGCCCATTCGTTTTTTAGTAGGATGTTGTTTAACCTCCATGTTTTTGGAGGTTTTCCAGATTTCTTCCTGTGGTTGATTTCAAGTTTCATAGCATTGTGATCTGAAAGTGTGCATGTTATGATCTCAATTCTTTTATATTGATGGCTGCTTTATGTCTCAGTATGTGATCTATCTTGGAAAATGTGCCTTGCTCACTTGGGAAGAAAGTGAATTCCATGGCCTCAGTATGTAGAGTTCTAAATATATCTGTCAGATCCATCTAGTCCAATGTGTCATTCAAGTCCATTGTGTCTTTATTGATTTTCTGTCTAGTTGATCTGTCCTTTGCTGTAAGTGGAGTATCAAAGTCCCCTGCTATTAGCATATTCTTATCCATAAGATTGTTTCTTTTTGTGATTAGCTGTTTTATGTATTTAGGTGCTCTCATATTCGGTGCGTAGACATTTATAATTGTTAGCTCTTCATGATGGATAGACCCTGTAATTATTATATAATATTGTCTATTTTTCAGAATAGAAGGAGAGATAAAAGTCTTTCCAAACAAACAAAAATTGAAAGAATTCGTCACCACTAAACCAGCCCTACAAGAAATCCTAAAGGGGACTCTATGAGGGAACTGTTGCAAGGATCACAAGGTACCAGAGACACCACCACAAGCATGAATCCTACAAAGAACAAAAGGATTCTAAACCCATATTTTTCAATAATAACACTGAATGTAAATGGACTCAATGCCCCAATCAAAAGACATAGGGTAGCAGAATGGATAAAAAAACAGAATCCACGTATTTGCTGTCTACAACAGACTCATTTCAGACCTGAGGACACCTTCAGATTGAAAGTAAGAGGATGGAGAAATATTTATCATGCTACTGGAAGACAAAAGAAACCTGGAGTAGCCATACTTATATCAGACTAACTGGTCTTTAAAGTAAAGGCAGTAACAAGGGATGAAGAAGGGCATTATAAATGCTAAATGCCCTTGAGAGAGTAGGGAAAGAGACAGCCTTGGAGTTTTTATGGTGTTTAGGAGATAGGTCCAGGATGACAGTTTCTGAGCATGGTTTGAACTTCCTACCAGCTCCAAATGAAGGAGCACCTAGGCTTGTCCAGATGTAGGAAACAAGGGACAGGCAGAGGGGCAAGGCTTAAAAGATGTCAAAATCCCAACAAAAAATTGAGTTTTAAATTTAAAAAAAACATTTGAGATTCTTCATTATATTACTTTACATATATTTTTCTTCCCTTTTTCTAGTATTCAAATTTGTGTATCTTCCATCTTTTGAAATTGTCTAATTTCGATGTTCTGTTCTGTTTTTTTCCCCATAATTTTCCTCTATTTGTATTTCAGTTTATTTATCTTCAAGCTACTGACTCCTTCTTTAGCCATGTCAAGTTCACTGATGAGCCTATCAAAGAATTCTTCAGGGCACCTGGGTGGCTCAGTCAGTTAAGCATCTAACTCTTGGTTTCAACTCAGGTCATGATCTCACAGTTCGTGAGTTCAAGCCCCATGTTGGGCTCCTCACTGACAGCACAGAGACTGCTAGGGATTCTTTCCTTCTCTCTTTGCCCCTTGCCTCCTCGTGCTCTCTCTCTCTCTCTCTCTCAAAATTAAAAAATGAACTTAAAAAATATTCTCCATTTCTGTTACAGTGTTTTTGATTTCTAACCAGTATAAATTATTTGAGTTTCCATCGCTCTGTGTTTTCATTTTCTTCTTCCCTTAGGTAAGACAAAAAGGCTGGAGCGGTTAAAGTGGGAGGATGTTTTTTTTTTTTTTTCTTCACTTTGGAGAAGACTCCAGCCAAGTTTTTTTCTTTGGAGAATAGGCAATTATGATGAAGAAAGTTTTGGACATTTCAAAATCTTAATCCTTTTTTTTTTCTCATTGCCACAGCCACAAGAGTCTTCCTCAAATATTCACCTCTTGGGGTTCCTGGAAGTAAAGCCAATGAAATTATGGCATCTTCCCTAAGCCTACAATTCCTAGGAGTTTTTCATTCTCAAGCTAGTCCACACTTGGCCTCCAGAAACTAACCAAAATTGCTGGTTAATTGTTCTACTAGTTCATGGCTCTAGTGGTTTCTACTTGAGGTGAGTTGCTCCTGGCTGTGTCTCTGTGGGTAAACCTGTGTCTCCAGATTTCAGGGTGACAGTTTGCCATACAACCTCATTTCTTGATGAGTCCAGGAAAAGTCATTAACTTTTTGTTTGTCCAGCTTTTGTTGTTGTTGTTGTTGTTGTTGTTGTTGTTGTTGTGAAGATAGGAGTGATGACTCCCAAACTCTTTCCAAATCAGAGCTAAAACCTGTTCCTTTAAAAAAAAAAAACAAACAAAAAGCTTAAGGATAGTTTTCAAAGTTTATATAGTTCACAAATAGTAAAGAGATGTCTTCTGATCTCAGGATATTAGTTTCTGGATTCTCTTTTGCCCCTAATTATCTTCACCATCGCCTTCTTATTTTTAGGTGTCCTCTTTAAAGTTACCTTTTTAGTGATACAGAGAAGATATGAGATGCTTTGGGCATAGACTCTGTAGACAACCTACATGTGTTTGTAAACAGGCTCCCTTACTTACTATAGGCTAGCCTTTAGCAATTCACCTATCCAGTCTCTGCTTTAGTTCCCTCATTTGTGGTATGGAGATAAAAGAGGCTCTTATCTTGTGGGGATGAGCACTGGGTGTTATATGGAAACCAATTTGACAATAAGCTATTTGTAAAAAAAAAAAAAAAAGGCTCTTATCACATTAATAAATTGAATAACATCAAGCTCTTAGTATAGTGGCTGGAACAGAGTTAAGTGTTTGATAGGTGTTATGTATAATATTAAATAAGTAGTCTACAATGAAGGTAACTTATTATATGTCTCTCTCAGTTACTTTACTTAAGATCTTCACTTTGAATAATCAGTGACTAATACCCTGATTTTGTAAATTCCAAGCAGTCTATAGTGGAATTATTTTGATGTCCCTCACTACTTTTTATTCTGATCTTCAATATCCTCTGAGATAGATTGTGTAGACTCTGCCTTTTTCATTTTACAGGGACTTAATTGTCTTGTCAAATTACCACCAGTAAGTAAGCTGTGCTAGAACTTGAGTTTATGCCTTCTGATTCTAAGTGTAGTTATTATAACATATCATGTACTATCTCAGCAGATTTTGATGAATTCTTAACCATATTCAAGTTGTAGTATAATCAATGTCCCTTTTTTTTAGAAAAAATGAGAATTAAAATTATTTTCCTTTTCACCTGCTAATATAACACACTCTGTGAAAAGCCATATTTTAATAATTTTTTTCTTCTTTTAATACACCTTTAAGATCTCAATGTTCATAAAATGATGGCATTATACAGAAAATGCAATTCTAACCAGCATTTATGTTCATAATACCAAAAGCTATCAGGATGAATATTTTGAAGGAATCTGAGTTACTACGTGATTATCTCAATTCTCACTTCATTTTAAATTTATAATGCTACATAGAATCACTGAAGAGTTTACAAGTATTACATTAGAGTTAATGCAAGCTGTAGTGCATTGTAATTGCTTCTTATTTTCCAGGCCTATTTTATTATCAACAGTTTATAATATTGTGCATTTTATGCCTACTTTTTTTTACCAAATGCTTTGCTATGTCTACTGTCATCATTCTACAAGTTCGTATCCAACTATGGTATATTTTCAACTTGATGAAGGAATTTGTTAAATTACTGAAGGAACTATGAACCATTTATTTTCTTTTATTTTTATAAACTTGATAATAAGTCTGTTTTTACAATTTAAGCTGCTTTATATGTTTTAAGAGCAGTATGCTCTGGGGGCACCTGAGTGGCTTGGGGGGTTAAGCCTCCAGCTCTTGATCATGTCTCAGGTCATGATCTCATCGTTCATGGGATTTAGCCCTGCTTCGGGCTCTGTGCTGACAGTGCAGAGCCTGCTTCGGATTCTCTCCCTCCCTCTTTCTTTCTCTCAAAATAAATAAAAAGTTAAGAAAAATAGTTTAAAAGCAGTATGCTCTGCCACTGTTTAAATTATTAATTGCCCCTGAATAGGTCATTAATTCAATGATTAAATGTTCTTATCCACTTCAATATTTTTCGCTTTTCCATCTCACCTAGATACAAGGTTGGAAAAAGAGGAATTCATAGTTCTAACAATGAAAATGTTTAGTTGTGTCACCAGCCCTTCTGAAGAATAAACACTATTTTCCAGCTGTGGGAAATGCATACGTTTTATTTTATAGTACACAAGTAGGAGTTTTTAAAAGCTTTGTAAACAGACAAATTAAACTATTGTTCTGACTTGCTGAACACAGTCCAAGTTATTGACCATGTTTTTTGTTTTTGTTTTTGTACTGACAAAACATCTCTACATATTTTCATTCACAGTACAATTTTTTAAAAGAAACAACAACGAAAAACCTCCCTATAAGATCTAGTGGTGTTTTATTTTTCTCCATTAATTGTTGAGGATAGTTATTGATTCTCTAAAGCATGGCTGCATTCTCATACTTCATGAAATAGCAGATTTCAAAATGAGTTCCCAGGGTTCCAGGGTTGTTGGGAAGTGCCTCAGGGCTATTGCAGGGGGCAGGGAGAGATTTGGAGGGGGCAGGTAACAAGTTTTGGAGTTATTAGTTTTCTGCCCCCCCCCCGAAACTGAGTAAAGGCTAATTTATAATATTTTACTTCATCATTAGGGAAACAAGGATTTCTCTGCTAAAATAACACATATATGAAGGTCCATAGTTCTTTACAAGGGATATTTTGTACAACAGTGTTGTTCAAAGCATTGCAGTTGGGGTATACTCTGTCCAGAAACAATATTAAAATATGTGTAATGACTTAATTATAGACTTTCAAAACTTTTAATAGGGAATACAATTTTAGGAAAATGGTAAGTCTGAGAATTCATAAAAGGTAGTAGATTATTTCAAATATTTTATGTATGTGAAGGTGTAAAAACATTGGAATTTCTATTTTGCAGGGCAGTCTATGAACATCCAGTTGGTCATTATTTTAAGAATTGTTCAAAAGGTACAGACACCTAGATGGCATATAAGTGCTCCCTAGGTAGCTTCCACATACTTGGAAGAAAATACCATATTCTTATCTTAAATTCCTAAAACTTGGGGTAACCACTGAATTAAAATAAGGCAAAGTAAAGAAATTCCAAAAAATAATTTGGTTCAGTATTTGTACAGTCATACAAGAAATGTTACTTGCTAGCAGATGAATTGTATTCCAGAAGTGCAGATAGGACATCCATAAAAATCCAATGTAGGTTCTTTTTTTTTTTTTTTGCTTTCCCTTTTGCCCCTGAGATTCTTCTCTCATATTTCAACCTTTAACCTTCAACTTCATTTGACTGCGAGGCCTGCCAAATTTTCATCAAGACAACAGCATATAGATACAAAGGGAAGTATAAATTATTATCATTAATAATCCATCCTTTTCTTCCCCCACCTCATTTAAGCTAATGGACCATATGTTGCCATTTTCTTTTAACTGTATCCAAGAACATTTCAGAACAGAAGAGGAGAAGAGGTTGTAAAATATATGACCACAACCTCACATTTATTTTCCAATTAAGACAAGGAAAGTAATGATAACTATGATACTTTTTATCTGTTTCCATGGAATATTTCTTGATTTAAAAGTAAACAAATTTTTGTTACTTAAGGTTATAAAGGAGAAAACTATTTTTCAAAATGTTTCAAGGATTTCTAAACTTTTAAGGTACTATAATGGATAAACATCAAAAATTGTTAATCTATTCTTCATAGCATACTTAAGGATGATTTTTTTTCCTTTACTACTCAAATTAGTTGGACGTGTTTTCATTTGTCTGTGGAAATCTTAAAATTTTTTATATCCAATCAAAGGTATATGTAGCATTGGATGAGAAGGAAATGCTGCCCAAACAGTAGGGAAAATAAAATAACAGTAAAGGAGTCATAGTAGTTGGATGTAAATTATTTTCAAGATGCATCAAGTACTAGAAAGAAACTGAGATGTAGCTTATGTAAATTCAAATGGAGCTTGACATATAGATTTTGATTGCTACAAATCAGGTATGCCTAGAGGATTGAAGAAAACCAAACAGTCTCTTATGAAAGAATTCAGCAAATATATCAGGAAAGATGATTGAGGCACAAAAATTATGATCAGAAAACTATACAAGGGTAAGCAGAAAAAGGGGGTTCTCAGTATGATGTGGTAGTGACCTAATCTATCTCCATAAATTCAAGTCTTGGTCCTGGGCCAGGAGCTCAGTAGAATAGATCTTTCTCAAAAGATATTAGGAGCACAATTGGTGTTAACTGTCATTGGAAAGGGTAAATTCCCAGACATCAGCAATGCTGTAAGATGATGCTGAGGCATAGTCATCAGATCTCTCGTCCTCAGGCTTTGAGGGTTAGTATGTGAGCTGGAGTATCTGCAAAGTGATTTGGTGTGAGACTAAAGAAAAGATCTTTTCAGTTGTTATCTATGACCCAGGGCAAGTCAGGGTAGAAATCATTTTACATAATTTTTCTCATTGTATTTGTAATAAATAATATATGGAGAAACTATGATAAACTCTAAAATTGTAGAAAATTGTATGTTTGACTTAACTCATTCTTGATGATTCATTCAATTTGATTTTATCATTTAAAATTAGCTAGTCCACATCAATTATTTGCCTGATACTATGCTAGGTCTTAGCTATAGAGAAATGAAAAAGTAAGGTCCCTGTTTTCTAAAGCTCTTATTACTATTTGATAGGATTTTCTTCTTTGAGACTTTTCTTTTGCTTTGTCACTAAAAAGATGCACAGGACAAAAGAAAAAAGAAAGGACATGGTCGCATCTGGGTGGCTCAGTCAGTTAGGTGTCTGACTTCAACTCACGTCATTATCTCATGGTTTGTGGTTCAAGCCCTGTGGCAGGCTCTGTGCTGATATCTCAGAGCCCAGAGCCTGCTTCTGATTCTGTGTCTCCCTCTGTCTCTGCCCCTCCCCCGCTCTCACTCTGTCTCTCTCTGTCTCTCAAAAATGAATAAACGTTAATAAAAAAGAAACAAAATGAACAGAAAAGAAAAGAAAAAAAGAAAAGAAAGGACAGAAGGAAAGTAGAAAGAAGTATGGAGTCAATAACCTGCTATCTGGTCTCCCTGTGTCTCCTCTTGTTACTTTTCTAATATTCTCCACAAAGTAGGATCTTTGTGAAGTTTAGATTGCATTATTTGACTACAAAAAAACCATTCAGATGACTTAAAGAATATGGCTTAAAGAATAAAAAACTTGCTCCTAACTTTTAACACTCTATCTCATTAATGTACATTCTAAACTTAAGTATGTTGATCTCTTTCTTCCCTTTAATACTTCTTGCCTAGCACCTTTGCACTAGCCTGAGAAATTCCTTGCCTGGATTTTGTCATGGCCACTTTCTCCTTCAGGTCTGTCACTTCTGCAGAGAGTGCTCTTAAGACTTTTAAATACAAAGCAGCCCCTCAGTCACTTTCCAGAGTACTGCCATATATTATTCTTTTCATGTGAATTATTACTACCAGAAGTCAATTGCTCTACTTACTTATTTATTATATTTTAGTCATTCAAACATAAGTTTAATATGTTTGTTTTGTTTATTACTAATTGCCATATTGTGATAAATTCTTCTCATCAAAACTTCTTATGAAAATCTCCAAATAAAGAGAACAAACTCAGGTAAGAAATGTCAGGGAAAAACAACAACAGCAACAACAACAACATCCAGTAGTATTCCTGAAAGTTCATCTAAATCTGAAAATTAAATACACATTCCAAGTCTCAGGAAAATTAAAAAAATAAATACTTAAAAAAATGAGTATAATGGGACCACAAAGAACAACAGTAAATATTGAATCCATTAAAGGTAAAATAAATAAAATTTGGGGCGCCTGGGTGGCTTAGTCAGTTGGGCGTCCGACTTTCGCTTAGGTCATGATCTCGCAGTTCGTGGGTTCGAGCCCGCGTCGGGCTCTGTGCTGACTGCCAGCTCAGAGCCTGGAGCCTGTTTCAGAGTCTGTCACTCCCTCTCTCTCTGACCCTCCCCTGCTCATGCTCTCTCTCTCTCTCTCTCCTAGAAATAAATAAAAATATTAAAAAATAAATAAATAAAAAATTAAATTTATTGGTTCTTACAAGTGAAAATTCCAGAGATAAGACAAACTTCAGAAATGGCTGATTCTATGTACACTACGAATATTTTGAAAATTTAGTGGCCCTATAGTTATGTCCCCAGTCCTCTTCTGTTATATTCGATTGATTCTCAGGCTTTCTCCACGTGGTTGGCTACCATTACCTCAAGTCTTACCCTTTAAGGCAGTAACCTTAGCAGAAAGAGAAGGTTTTTTTCCCTAAAATTTCCCCCAAAAATCTAGAATTGGGTATTATGGAACTGCCTTGGGCTCTGTGCTCGTTCTTGACTTAAGTACTATGGAATACTTTGACCAAAGTCTTAGTGCCATGTGAATGGGTGAGATTATCTAGAACACTATGCAATGGGGTAGAGGAGGTTGTTCAAACAGAGCAAGACTGTTGTCATTTGAGGAAAAAGAGGGATTAGTTGTCATTTGAGGAAAAAGAGGGATTATAAGCAGGTAAAAGCCAGAAAAGTATTCTCAGGAAAAACAAAAAAAATTTTTTTTAGTATGCTCATTATACAAAAACAATGGAGATTATAATATTTGATTATACAAATGTGAAGCAGGAAATGGAGATGAAGGATAAAACCATGACACTTTATTTCAAAGAAACCACAATTCTTATTATTAAAGTTAATAAGATTGATATGAAATAGAAATAATTTGAAAATTTTCAAGTTCTTGACAAACACATTTACAAAATTAATGGCTATTTTCCAAACTAATGGTACATGATTTACATGGTATATGAGATTGTCTTAATTCTTAGCTGGCCAATGTTGATTTGATGATACAATAGTTTTATTTTATGTTGTAATATTGGCATGAAAACAATATATCACCAAACAATTTAAGCAAGGAAGAATTCTTAATAGTGAGATGGGGTATACAAATTCCATGATTTCTTTTCAGTAATGGAGTCTGATGTAGGTCATATTCAATATGAACACTTCAACCTCTGAAATATCATGTACTTCCCCAGAGCACAGGTAAGAAAGAAATACAGAGTATACCTATAGATGGGAAGATCTTCTAGAACTTTCCCAGGCCTGGGTTTCAGAGAGAGCTCAACATGAGAGGAGAAGAGGCATGGAGTTCTATAAAAATACATATATACATAATACCTACCACCTACATGCATACATATATACTTTGTACTTATAATACACAAAATAATTGTGAGCAGAGTCTTTTTTAAAAATTTTTTTGCATTAGCATTAACAACTTTCTCGTACAAAAATTTTCTTTCAACCACTAGATGACCAGCTAGTGTCATGGGTTTAATTGTATATTCTCAAAATGTGTATATTGAAGTCCTAATCCCAGTACCTCAGAAAAAAGTCTAGTGACTGTCTTGAAATAAGTCTAGTGAAGGTAAAGAGGTAATCTAGTGAAAATGAGGCCAGTAGGGTGAGCCTTAATCCAATATGACTGGTGCCCTCTTTAAATGAGGAATTTGGACATAGAGATACTCATAGAGGGAAGAGTACGTGAAGAGACACAGAAAGAAGACTGCCTACAAGCCAAGGAGAGGTCCAGAACAGATACTTCCCTCATGGTCCTGGTAACATCTTGATTTTGGACCTCTAACCTCTAGAACTGTGAGACCATTACCTTCTTTTGTTTCAGCCACCCATCTGTTGAACTTTGTTCTGGCAGCCCTAACAAACTAACATAATCTGCTAATAGAGTAGAAAGGGAATGGCATAGTCAAGAAAGAACAAATAGAGATACGAAAGAAAGAAGTCTAGGTCAATAGAGAAACATTTCCCTTGGCCACACCAATGTTTTTCTTAAAAACAAATTAGAAGTTGATATCATATCTACATTATATACTATTGTATACAAACTGCAGTTTGTTTTGTTTGGAGTGGTCTAGCAAATCACACATAATACACATTATGGAGGTTGAATATTCAAAATAATCCATTTTATGATCTTTATAAATGTTGAGTTAAATGAAGACCTTTAATATGGATGAGTTGAAAATGTATATTCCTTGAGAAATAGGTCCCTGGCATTCCATTCTATTTGGCAGATACAAAGACAAATGCAGTCTGTGATATTTTAGTGTTGCTACTGCCATGTACCTAAATGAGCAGACTAGATTGGTACCACTCATTAAGGAGCAGTGCATTGAAAGAGCTCAGTTCCTGGGCTCCTGGGTGCTCAGTCAGTTGAGCATCCGACTTCGTCTCAGGTCATGATCTCACACTTGTGAGTTCGTGCCCCACATCTGGAGTCTGCTTCAGATTCTGTCTCCCTCTCTCTCTGCCCCTCTCCAACTCACACTCTGCCTCTCTCTCTTTCCCTCTCTCTCTCAAAAATAATAAAAAGAAAGAAAGAAAGAAAGAAAGAAAGAAAGAAAGAAAGAAAGAAAGAAAGAAAGAAAGAGTGAGCTTTTACCAGGTAAACCCTACTTATACATTCCCACTTTATGTCCTCTTTGAATAACAGGCTAAGACTTCGTCATTTACACAAAAGGCAAACTTAAATGAACAGTTTTACATTTATTCAGAGCCTCTGCAACTTAATGACGTTTAATGTAAAAATGCATATACAACAGAGATCCTACGTTACCAGTTTTGAATTTACTAGGTAAATACCAGTACTTAATCAGTGTTTGAGTTTTACAAAGGAAGAACTACCATTTGGGTGTTCTTATTCTCTTTCATACACACGCTTTTTTAGGTGTAAGAAGATAAACTTTTACTAAATGAAAAATGATTTTCTGAGGCATATTTTAACATTTTCTGTGATTATCATTAATTATACAGGTTTTGGTTTGGGTTTAAACGTTGCATGCTAATTTTGATAAATATAAAAATCTCTACATCATGTATCTTATGTTGTTTTTGTACTCTTTTGCTAAATATTAATATTTTTAGCATTTAATTCTCAGGAGCTCATTTCATCAGATAATTAGTCTTACCCAATTAATTTCCATGTAATTTATTAAAGTGAGTACCTAATCAACCTGATAAACTGTCAGTACATACAGTTATTCTGTATTTCATTGGGAAATAAATTCAAACCCTCTTCTATATTTAGAAATTCTGAAAAAGGCAGCAAGCTGTGTTTATTTTACTTTCATCAGTTTATGAATTTGAAAATAGGTAAGAAACACGCTGATTATTTGAAACAGTTCTTAACTGTGCTATATATATCATGAAAAGTCAGAATAAATGTGTAAAACATTAACCAAGTTTTTAGGATTATCTGTTAATGAGGCCTTGTTAAGGAGTCTTCTTTCCTATGATGTTTACATTTGTAAGTCATTATTTTTTAATTAAACTAAATCAGGGACATCTGTGTCCAGTATGTGACCAAAAAAAATCCTTATTTGATACCTCAGCCATTGTACTGTACTGCTAATACTAAGTGAAAAATGTATACAGCACAGTCCCCCCCTCTCCCCCACCCCCCATACCCACCCTCTTACCCCTCTAAACAAAATACCAATTAAATAATCTGGAATGTGTTACTGATGAGCTGGAGTCTGGCTTCTATACTTAGATTTGAAATAAAGCATTCTTTGCCCTTTCACAATGTTTTACTTTTGAAAACTGTCAGGGAGTGTTTAACAGGAACAAGAATCACTGTGTAAATGCTTAATTCTTTATCAAATTCAATTCACCTGCCCCTACATGATTAACGTTACTCTGCCATCGTTTAGTTGGCTCATTACAGTTAAGTCTTTATGGGAGTGGACTGCAGTGGAGGTCAGGTTTACCTGAGAAATGTTTTTCAGAACAGAAAAATTGATGTAGAAAAATACATGAATTTTACCATATAAGGTAAAGCAGGAATGTAATGTTGCTTAATAGGTTCAAATCTCAAATCATTTTTGTCTTTCATACTTTCAATTTTTCTTTTTCTGTTCAGTTTCCATTTAAATTGCATGTATAAGACATCATACATCAGAAGAAATAGTTCAGATGTTAATCAATGTTTTATTATTCATTATATTCCATTATATAATTTATTAATAACAATAAACAGCTTGAAAGATTATGCAAAGAGTTTTCTGTTGATTGTGTTTCCCTGCAATTAATTGATTTTCACTGACTGAAATATTAGGTGTTATTTGGCAACATTTATAAATAGTTCTTTCCAATTGGCTTCTTTTTTCTAAGAAAGAATTTCTTCCATGTGTTGTTCTTCTTAATTCAGCTCCCATGGAATCAGAGGATAACTTGAGTTTTTAAAATATCTACATTCTTTATGTTCTCTTTTTTCCATGTTAAGAAGTTTTTATTTATTTTTTCAATGTTTATTTTTAATTTTTATTTTAATTCCAGTTAGCATACAGTGTTATATTAGTTTCAGGTTTATGATACAGTGATTCAACGTTGCCATACATCACCGGGTGCTCATCACAAGTGCCCTGTTTCATCCCCAACACCTATTTCACCCATCCCACACCCACCTCCCTTCTGGTAACCATCAGTGTGTTCTACATAGTTAAGAGTCTGTTTCTTGATTTGTCTATTTTTTCCCTTAGCTTGTTTGTCTTTATTTTCTTTCTACAGAATTAAAAGCTAGAAACTGTCTACTTTCAGTGATTTACTTATTTTTTTCTTTCCCAGTACATCATTTTTATTTTTTTTATTTGGATAAGGCTGTGCTTTATTACATGCATAATTACAAATCTGTGCTAAGTGAAAATGTGTAAAAGCGATGGTGACCTGGTTTATGCCCCACAGAGAAAGGGCTGGACAATCCTACATTATTTTAAAAAATAAAATGGACATAAATATTTTGTTGCATTAATTTACAAAGTTTATATAAGACAGGTGCTGAATTCTATATCTCCAGATTCCTTCACGATTAAATATTTATTGGGCCGAAATAGTAAAATCAGACAAAATTATTCTAGAGCATTTCTATCACTAATTGTGTAAATGCAGCTCTTATTTTGAAGAACACCTAATCTTGTCATAATGAAATCTACATGCATCTTGAAATAGAGGTGAAAGGAAAGGTTGTCAGGTCAGACTGCCTAAGTTCAAATTCAGACACTAAAAATTATTTGCTCTGGAAACATGGGTAAATTTCCTAACCTTCATAACCCTCAGTTTTCTTATGTAGAATATGGGGGGAAATATTAGTGCCAAACTCAGAGTTTATTATGAGGAGACTCGTGATCCATGCAAAATGACCAAGAAGGTACCTAACAATTTGTGAATACTCAATAAATGTTGGATTTTTTATGTTTAAATTTCTTCAGGCGCGCCTAGGTGGCTGAGTCGGTTGAGTGTACAACTTCGGCTCACCATTGGTGGATTCGAGCACCGCGTCAGGCTCTGTGATGAATGCTTGCTCAGAGCCTAGAGCCTGTTTCTGATTCTGTGTCTCCTTCTCTCTCTGCCCCTCCCCAGTTCACTCTCTGTCTCACTCTGTCTCTCAAAAATAAATTTAAAAACGTAAAAAAAATTAAAAAAAATAAATTTCTTCAATGCTTTCTTTAAATAATTTTTAAATTCATACCATCCTCACCGATTGATTTAAAATACATCATTTAGTGAGTTTCTGCAATTCAGTGGTACTAAATATTTGTTACCTCCTACCCCTATTGCTGCATGCATTATTTTACCTAACAGAAACAAAACCTAGAGATGTTTTTCCATTCATAAGTTGGTCACACTGGAACTTTTTTTTTTTTTTTTTTTACTTTTGGTAGACAACGACCTTTGTCAGTACATTTTAGAGACTTAATTGGGTAGGTAAACTTACCATAATAAATATACAAATTAACCTTCAATACAAATGAGAATTTTTGGGGAAAAAGTTCTATTGTACAAGTATGGTAGTCTTTGTTAGAGATTGGAGTAATAGGAATTTCCTTTTTCCAAGTTAAATATGTAAAGTTTTAGAACTATAATTTCACTTTCCATTCACATTTCCTTTTATGATAGTTTCATTATATTTCATTCTCATGTTAAGTGAATAAATGTATTCAATTAGCAAGTACATTTTCAGCATTATTTTTGTCACAGTGATTCTGAATGTTCTACATTCAAGGAATATAAATTAAGTAATAAAGAAGGTATTTTTAAGAAATTAAATTTGAGCAATTGTTTCATTTTGCAAGACATGATTTATAAATTTTCTCCTATTATATTTCAGAAAAGAATGAGTTATAAGATCTGAAAAAGTTTATGTCATCTTTAAAAGAAACTTAAATGTTAGAGAAATTAAATAGAACATAGGGACACAAAGGATTCACAATTACCAGTATACAAATACTTTTTGTTATCTAGGAGTTAAACATTCTTTGAAAATAATTATATTTCTATAACTATTTTGCTGGGAGAAAAGTTGTCTATTTTGTCATTTTTCCTTGAAATTTATAGAGAAATCCCTTTCAAGAGGCTTCTGTTCATGAACTGTCTCTCACTGCTGTCCCAGGTCAGTAATGACTTTAGTCTTAATGTCTGCTTCTGCTCTGTTTAATATCTCAGTTTCTAACTATGCCTGAATGAATGAGAGTTAAACAAAATTGAAGGCAATTAGCTTTAATTGAGACAGATGGGTATTTTTATTTTGAGAAAAATTATAATCTGTAATGAAGATATGTCCATTATAAACTTTTATAATGTGTTATGCTGCCTTAAAAATACATACACAAAATTGGTAGAAATCAAAAGGAAATTAACATAAAACAATTGTTGAAAAATTTTACATACCTTGATCATATGAACATTTGACAGTGTTCAGCAGATCCAATATATAAGAACATTGAGAAAATTTGAATGTTACACTTAACAAGGATTAAATCATGATTTAATAATGTTAATTTTCTGTTCATCTCTCTTTTCTGCATAAGACTGAAACTTCTGGTACTAGTAGTGGCAAGGAGAATAATTTGGGGAATATTTTATCTGGTTTGCTGAAATTCAAGCCAACTTATGTCAAACATCAGAACAGTGAACTTTTGTCATGTTTACTTTATAGTTTCTTCTCAGTAGTAATAGTGATGTCAATAAGTGCAGCAGACTAAAATATATAACTACATTTCTACCTGTTAAGTAAGATTTTACCAGAGTTATAGGACTCTGTCTCTCCCTTTCCATATATATAATATATATTATATATGTATATATATACATGTATATCACTATATATGTAACACTGTATACATATGTTTATATGTTACATATAAATATGTTATATGTAATATAAAATATTTAAAATGTGTTATATATAATATATATGGCAACTATAAGCCATCTTGATTCATTTGTAATATCTGTTTTTCAAGAGTAAAAGAATAATTCTTCAGTGAAACAATCTACATCCTACTTAAAGACAAAGCATTGGAGGGACTTTCTTGAGGAGACAGGCATGCCTTCTGTCACCATAACAATTTAAGTAGTGGACTGCAGGTTACATAATATACAGTCATGCTTTTTATTTCTCCGCACATCATATAACCTGTTGTAATGTAAGTTAAAAAGTTATTAATATTTAAGTAAACTTTTTATCAAAGTAAAATATACTGCAGAAAATGGACAAATCCGGGTGTTCAAAATGCTAACTTTTCCTAGAAATAACTGTGATGACAGCACTCTGTTTAAGAAAGAAAATATTACCCGGACGCTTGGGTGACTCAGTCAGTGGGGCATTTCACTTTTGATTTTCAGCTCAAGTCATGATCAGGGGATTGAGCCCTACATCATGGTTCTGCACTGCATATGGAGCCTGCTTGGGATTCTTGCTCTCCCTCTCTCTTTCTGTCCCTCCCCTGCTCGCATGCTCTCTCTCTGTAAAATTTTTTTTTAAAGTTAAAGAAGAAAGAAAATACAACCAACTTGTCAGACGTCTCCCTGATGTTCCCCTATAGGTACTTCTCATCCTAAAGCTTCCACAGTACCTTGACTTTTAATACCATATATTGTATTGCCAAAAGCAGCTATTGATCAACTACATTTATGTTTTAGATAAAGAGACTTATACTTTAGTCATAAAGGAGTTTCTTCATCAATTAAAATCAATGAATTGTGCAAGCAGGAGCTAGGTTATAAAAGTTGGAAGCAATATAAATTCGCTAAATATTCTTATCATGTAACTGCAAGTACTGATACTGTTCTTCATAGACCTCATTTCTGATTATAGAACCTCAGACCTGGGAATCTGGCCTCCGTGCCCTGTTTGAAACTATATCCTCAACCTATGTTGATGTTGGCCATTGGGAGTTTGAAATAAGGAACTCAAATGCTTAGCTCCAGATAGAGAAGATAGTCTTAAGGGAAACTGTGGAATCAGAATTATGGCAGCAATTGTTGAAATCCTTTTTTGTCTGGCTTTAGCCTTTGTAAATACAATATTCACCTTCACTCTCTCCCAAGGAACATGAATAGCTCTGTATAGGAATTGGTAAATGAGCCATGGAGAATGAGGATGGAATCAAATTGAGTGAAATAATTTCAGCTGCTGGGAACTCTTAATAGGCATGTAAACAAGAAGGGGTTTGTTGTGTGTGAACGCTCTCACAGACGTGCATGAACTCTTATCTCTTCATGCTGGCTGCATTTGGAGCGGTTCATGTTTAATTTGAAACAGTCTCCTGATGGTTCAGTTCAGTTTGAAACTGTGCTGAGCCCATTATTTTATTATTTTTAGCTTAGAACAAAAGAAAACATTTTGAAATAACAGTCCTTTCAAGTGGTGGGTTGCACAGGACACTTGATATCATTTTTCAGTGTCTCTACAGCATTTGGATACATAGCTAAAGAGTTAGAGGGATTGAATGTGATGCATTTTATTTGAGTGTCAGAGATTTTTAAAAAAACAAGCAAAAAGTAGAGGAATCATGTCTAAAAATAATGCATGTAGCTGTTTTGCTAACAGGTCTAGGTCTTCCCTTTGTATTCTTGATCCCTGATCCCATATAATACCATTGTCAGTGTATCCTTGCTTTGTATTTCTTAGAAAAATAAATGAAAATAGACCTTTGATCTTTGCCTTCCAAGTCTCACTTCCTAGGGTTATTTTTCATTCCTCACTATCATTTGCTAACCGTTTCAGTGTTTGCACCAAAGGACTGTTTCCCATTTTGAGAGCCTGTGATACTTAGGGCACTACTATTTCATATTAGGTTAATAAACAAGCACTTTAATTACACAAATTATAGTAAGAGGACAGCTTTACTATAAATATAGGACATAAATCAAAATCTGCTGTGTCTATGATTACAGTGCCTGCGAACACATATTAAGTTTACATCAATCAACATGTACTGAAAAAAACAATTTCTGAAAAAGTTCCTTTTTTACAATTAATAGAAATTAGATTAATAATTTTACTTAAGGAATTGTAAGAGTGCTAACTGTAACACCCTGCCAACTAAAAGTTACATATTCCTTCAGAATAAACCAATATGCTATCTTTAGTGATTTTTAAACATGATGGAGTTTGGCCCCACTTTTTTCTGTGTTCTAAACATAGACAACTGTTGCAAACATCTGACCAGATTACGTTTAATGATCACTTCAGTTTTCATTATCCTTACTCTGCCTTGGACTTCACTAAATACTAAGAAAGGAACAGGAAAAGAACTAATCAAAGAGCTTTAGTCAAACATATAAAACCAAGAAATAGTTTATGTCAATAAATTAATATAAACTGATAATAATATGAGTGATCCTATCTTAGATTATTAATTTTGATTTTGAATATCATCCAATTAGAGTTCATAACCAAGTATTCAAGAAGCGGCCTGGGAACCACAGAGGATTCTAACTTCTAATGAAAGCATGGCTTTGGGTCTGGTGTGTGTGTGTGTGTGTGTGTGTGTGTGTGTGTAATTTTGTTCTTCTGTTCTTCTATAGATGTCAAACAGTCACAATGAATCATTGTCACACACCTCAGGAAGAAATATAAAAGGCAACTTTTATCTACAACTTCTAGGTGGGAAAAAAATGCCTTAGTGAAATTTAGTGACTTATTTCTGTCCAGAAAAAGGAGCAAAATCAGCATCTCTAAGGTGCCCCTGTTCTTTTTTTTCTTATCAAAAGCTATCCTCCCCCAGAATAATTATGACAGAAAAATGAATTACAAAGCCTGTACTGTTTATATAATTAATTGGTTATGTGGTGAAGATGTATCAATAGGATAGTCTTTAAGAAAAAATCAATTAGTACAGATAAAATTAGGAAGCAATGGAGACTTTCCTCAGTTATCTCTAATTTGAGAAGAGAGATGGGCAAACTACAGTCATAGGGCCAAATCTGCTCTGCTGCCTGTTTCTGTAAATAAAATTTTGTTGGAGTACAGCCACCCCTATTCATTTTTATGTATTTACTAAGACTGCTTTCATGCTTCCACTATGGCAGAGTTAAGGAGTCGCAATAAAGACCATATGGCCTACAAAGCTTAAAAATATTTACTATACTATCTGGTGCTTTAGAGAAAAAGTTTCCAAACACCTGTTTTAGAAAATAAATCTCACACCACATCTTTGATTACATGAATCATGCTTAATCACTGTGACTGATTAATTCTAAGTTTACTTCTTTATTCAGTACCTAAATCAATATAAACCTTTAATAATAATAGAAATAATATCTATCTACATTTATTCATCACTTAATATGTGTCAGATACATACACCAAACATGGGTATAGTTTTAAGCTGCTAAGTCTGTGGTTATTTGCTCCATAGCAATACAAAACTAATAGAGTAGGTATTCCTATTTTGTTGATAAAGAACTTGAGGCACCAAGAAATTAACTAATTTTCACAATGTGTCACAAGCTAGGAAGTGATAGATTCTGTGCTGTAAATACTTTCTACTAGATTTACCTTAATCTCAACTTTTGGGAGCTTTTTGGTATCTCTTGGGAAAATCTCATCCAGGGTTATTTCCTGTCACATAACTTGGATATATATTTCCAAGAGGCCATTCCTATTTTCATCCACTAGACAGGATCGTTAAAACAAGTAAAATATAAAATATAAAAATCATTTTACATTTTAACTTGGAAAAGGAAATGTTGGAATGTATTTGAACTTCTTTTCATCTGAAAGGTTGATCAAAATAACATTGCATTTTATGTTAGAAGAAACAAACATTGTTTTTTAAAATATTTCATGTGGTCTGCCTTATAAGATCATTTTCTTGGAGCAGGTGGGTGGGCACATCATCATTTTAAAGTGAGACATGCTGTGTACAAAGCAAGCCAATCATATTACCCAAGACATCAGAAAGCAGAGATATGGAAACCTGTGTCATTGTAATTTTTCATATGTAAGAACAAACCAGAAGAGTATGAAATCCAAAATATGACCACATAATAAATCAGGAACAGTTTATAATGGTGCCAATTTTTTCTTCATGGGATTGATTAATATTAACAATAAAAGCAAGGTAAAGTGTATTTAATCAGTTCTTGGGGTTGCAAATTTTCATTGCATTAAGATTGATGTAAATGTTTATATTTACTCTAGAGATAATGGAGCTACTTAAGAACTAATGGAGCTAGGAAAAATTATATACTTACGATGTGACATTTCATGTCTGTATAGTTAGAAATGCTTTGTGATTCACCAGAGAAAATGTGGAAAGGAAGTTGGAGATTTTATCTTGGCAACATCTGGTTACTATAGGCTAATCAAAAGTTGACAGAGGTTTTTGGAGAGTCCTCTTCCTCAACGCAGTACACCCATGTTTACAGAGAACCACAAGACTACTCTTTCTATGGTAAAGAGAGCATCACTTGGATACTCTTCATTTATTGTGAAAGGGATTTTACTCAAAATTTCCCAAGCCCAGGACATTGTAAACCAACTAATCGTAGTGTGTGCTGAATATTTAATGTTAATTTGTAATCTAAGGAAAATTATAAGTGTTTATAATTAGAGCTGAATGGTGACAGCACATCAAAACCTAAAATAAAATTTTCTACAAAGAGCTAGTTCTTTAAAGATTTATTATGTTTCCTCTGTGTGTATGTGAGTGTGTGTATAAATGATAGTGTGACTGATTTTAAGGATTTTATTCATCATCATTTTACTGAAATGGATACAAGAGTACAGATTAAAAAGAAACGCCCAGACCAGATGATTTGGTTTGTTTTTCTGATCTAATTAATAATAAATTATATTTTTTATAATAAATTCAGGCTTGTATTATGGGAAAGTATAGATTAGAAGTTTAATGAATTTTGAAAGAACAATATTTTTAAATTTTTTCAATGTTTTATTTATTCTTGAGAGAGAGAGAAAGAGAGAGAGCATGAGCAGAGGAGGGGCAGAGTAAGAGAGGGACACAGAATCTGAAGCAGGCTCCAGGCTCTGAGCTGTTAGCATAGAGCCCTTCATGAGGTTTGAACTCACAGCTGTGAGACCATGACCTGAGCCGAAGTCAGACGCTCAACGAACTGAGGTTCCCAGGTGCCCCTAAAGAACAATATTTTAAAATATTTCAGGGGTGCCTGGGTGGCTCATCTGGTTAAGCATCTGATTCTTGATCTCGGCTCAGGGCAGGATCTTACAATTCTTGAGTCCGAGACCTGTGTCAGGCCAGGCTCTGTGCTGACAGCTCAAAGTCTGGAGCCTGCTTCAGAATCTGTGTTTTCCTCTCTTTCTGCCCCGCCCCTACTCATGCTCTCACTTGCTCTCTCTCTCTCAAAAATAAAGATTAAAAAATATATTTCATAAATGTTAACTACTTTTCAAGATACAATTAACATCTTTTTGACAGCTTTGAAAAGCTAGTATTCAATAGTTAGAGAAACTAATCATGAATATCATAAAATATTTTAATTTATTGTGGAAGAGGTCCTTTATATAAAATAAAGAGTATAGCTATGTTTTAAAGATAATTTTACTCCATATTATTAATAACCATTGATCAGTGGCTGCATAAACTATTATGGGATCAAGATTAGAGACTATATGCCTAGATGGAGAAACTTTAAGAGTTATTCAAACTAAGATTTTTTTTCTATAAGGAATTTTGATTTAATTACTAAAAGTAAATAAAGATTATGTGAATAAGCTGAAAATGATTAATCATTGTTTCTGAAGTCAGGAAGTTCCTAAATCAAAAATATGTGATCTCTCCGTAAGATATTAGATGCCTAGTTTATCTTCCTAGAATATTACTGACCACTACCCAAACTGAATCAGAACACATATAGCAGAACTTTATCTGAAGGAAACTACAAGCTTCCCTTAATTTTTTTAGTTATTATTTTCATTATTGTTCATTTTGTCAAAATTTGGAAGTACCACTATACTGCTCATCTAATGTCTTTTATTTTGCTAAAGAGATCAAGAGTGGGAAGGATATGGGGTTTGGAATGAAACATGTCTAAATTTGATTCCTGTCTCCACTTGCTACTTGAGTGAATTGCATAATCTCTTCCTGGTTACTCATATTCAAAATGGGATTAGTTGGGGGCACCTGGTGGGCTCCATCGGTGGAGAACTTGATTCTTGATCTCAGAGTTGTGAGCTCAAGTCCCATTTTGGGTGTAGAGATAAATAATATCTTTAATAAATAATAATAATAAAATCTTTTAAAATGAGATTAATATACCAGTATCCAGCACTGTTGGGAGGATTAGGGATGGTGCCAGCTCTGAGTGGAGTGCCCAGAAATTAGAAGCACCACCGGATATGGATGCTCTGGTTTGCATTCCTGTCCACAATCATCATTATCGATAATGAACTTTGTCATTTTCTCACAGACTGAGAGATGTCAGTTTTCTAGGTTATAGCCTTTTTGTTTTTCCTTGGTAATATAAAATCCATCCTAGCTGTGCTTTCTTTAATCAAAAAATGCCATTAATGGGGTATAGTTTGGAACATCAGTAATCATCTGTTAAACTTGCCCAAAATACTGCTACTCATTATTTTCATCATTCAGATATTTTGAAACCTGTAGGCATTATTAAAATTATTAAATCTTTCATTAAAGTATTAGGTGGCCTTGTAATTATACATAAATTTAGGAGTATTTTAAGACTAAAATGTATTAAAACATTGAAATTTAAATTGGTTCTTTTATATTTGACTGTTTCACTTTGTAACAAAAACAACAAAGAAATGTAAGCTGTAGGATAAGAGGGACATAGAATAACACAACAATCTGGAAGAAAATTAATGCTCTAAGTAATATATAAAATAGGATGTTAAATTTAACTAGGTATACAACAGTGAGCAAAAGGCAAAAACCCTTCCCTCAAGGAGCTAATATTCTGGTACATATAATAAATTCTGCTTGGAGTTCCTAAGTATTTCATGGAGGAAACATATCAGGAATTTAGAGTTGATGTCCATGAACTTTGGTATTTCTCAGTGGAACAATCTCATTACTCAAGACATCCGATATGATACCTTATAAAAATAGGAAATGGGTGCCTGGGTGGCTCAGTCAGTAGTGTCTGATTCCTGTTTCTGGCTCAGGTCATGATCTCACAGTTTGTGAGTTCTAGCCCCTCATTAGGGTCTGTGCTGATAGCACAGGACCTGCTTGGGATTCTCTCTCTCACCCTCTATCTCTGGCTCTCCCCTGATCACTTACTCACTTTCTTTTTCTTTCTCTCTTGAAATAAATAAACTTTAAAAAAATAGAAAAAAAATTCTCAAATAAGACACCATCTCTTTAAGCAGCAAAAGAAAGCATAAGACAAGGTACTTAAAAGCAAACATCTTTGCACTAAGACATCATTTATTAAGATGATTAAATGTTCAAGCTTCCCCACCTACAATGTGGCATTTTTATTGAGACTTTAGTCATGTACTTTAAAACTTTGTTTAATTTAAACTTCAGAACCTCTCCTTAATATTTCAACACACATACCCTAATATACACATGCTTATAAATATGTTATAAATATTATTTAAAATACTTGTATATTCTTAGAAACTTGCAGATACATTCTAATTATTATTGGATTCATATAATTACTGAAGAGGCTAAATAAAACAAGATCTCCCGTAGGACTTTAGGCTCTCTCTACAATCTCCTCCAGTCCAGCTTGTTACACTGCTATTTATCAGACCTTTATTTATATTTGTTTTTCCAGTTATTCAATCCTTTTGAAAAATTCCATAATGAAGCATTGCAAATTTATTTTAAAAATTCTTATTCTGGGTTATAAACTTTCATTTTACTGAGCTAAATATCTACAGTCACTAGAGTAGTTTTTCAGAAAACTAGTAATGTGATCTGACTTTCTATGCTCATTTGTCTCTTATTTTGAAACTCATCATTTGCTTATTCATAAAATTTCATATTAAAGGCAGTTTCTAATGATGAAAGCCTAATAGCATGTCATGATTGTAGGATTTAGAAAATAGCAATTCCAAACTTCTTTCTCTAATCTTCAAGATCAGTTTTGTTTGGCTCAAAACACTCAGAGTTTTCCTTAGAATACCTGAAAATTGGTTTCAAATTACCTAGTTACTTTTCTTTAACTAAGGCAGCTCCCTGAAATGATGTGCTAATACAATTTAAAGTTGATTGAGCAAATTAACTGTATTATGATTAAGAACAGAAAATGTTAGAATCTGATGTGTTTTCCTGAAAACTTGATCTTGTTTCCAAAATAATATGTAATAATTTGAATCTATTTTTATATCTTCTTTTCTTCATGCCAAATGTTAATATCCATTACAATAATAAAAGAATACCATAAAAAGCTTAAAATGCACGTAGCTAAATAGAAAATAAAAGCCATCCTAAAACTAAAATTTAGAGATAAGTGCTTTCGACTTTGTGATGTACAGCTTTCTAGTGTTTTTGTATTATTATAAAACATTTTTAATTGCATTATATTTTTAAAACAATATAATATTTTAAGCTTTAAAAATATACAATGAGTGTAATTTCTTTTAATGTAGTTGGTAATGGTTACATAGTGTTTCACTATATAGATATTTAGTAATTAATTTGCCTTCATTGTGGAACATTTGGGTTGCTTATAATTTTTGTGTAATATAAACAATCCTGGGAAAAACATCACTGTAGCTTGTCTTTCTACAAACCACAATTGTTTACTTAGGATAAATTCTAAGAAGTGAAATTACTGAATCAAATTATGCACAATTTTGTGGTCCCTATATGAATTGCTTGGGAATTTGTACCAATTTAGAATTCCATCTAATATTTAACATGCTGTTAGTGTGAACCCTCATTAACAATGACTAGTTTTTAATTTTTATTATTTTTGTTTTAATATTTGTTAAATTGGAAATGATACGTTATAACTCATTTGCATTGTATTCCTTTGATTTTTAGTCAGTTTAAACTTTCCCCCTACTTATTTCAGTCATTTTTATTTATTTTATGAAAAGTTCCTTTCATCTCCTTTGTTATTTTCCTTCTGTGGCATTAATAGTGTTTCCTTAAGTTGAAAAAACTCTTTGAAGTGTAAGGAAATAAATATATTATCTGTCATGATTTTTATATTTTTCCTTAAATTTGGTTTATAATATACTTAAATATGAAGGTAAAATATATCAGTTTAAATGTGTAGTTCCCGCATTTCATGTTACCAACTTTCTCACAAGAAACCAATACAACAGAAATGATCTTAATGCCTGGCAAATAGTAAAGGCTAGTTAAGCATTAGCTATTACAATGATTCTCATTTTTATAATGCAGGAAAATGTGGCAGGGATGTATTACATAATGCACTCAAGTTCACACAGCTGAAAATTGTACCTAAGTACAAACTCAAGCTTATACTAAATTACTTAAAGCCTTTACTTAAGACTCTTTCTTCAAGGAGTCCGAGTTCTCTTTAATAGGAAATAATATTTAAAAATCAAGATCTGAACTCAAGATGTACGTATTGCTAATGTTGTCTCATTGCTTCTAGACTTCTCCAGCCTCTTCCAATACTTTCGAAAGAGCTGGATAGAACACACACATTCTCTTCCACAGAGTTGTTCCTCACTTCTTTCTCTTTTTTGAAAAATTTTCATGGGGCGCCTGGGTGGCTTAGTCGGTTAAGCGTCCGACTTTCGCTTAGGACATGATCTCGCGGTTCGTGGGTTCGAGCCCCGCGTCGGGCTCTGTGCTGACTGCCAGCTCAGAGCCTGGAGCCTGTTTCAGTCTGTGACTCCCTCTCTCTCTGACCCTCCCCTGCTCACGCTGTCTCTCTCTCCTAGAAATAAATAAAACATTAAAAAAATTTTTTTCTTAATGTTTATTTATGTGTGTGTGTGTGTGTGTGTGAGAGAGAGAGAGAGAGAGAGAGAGAGAGAGAGAGAGAAAGAGAGAGAGAGGAAGATTATCCTTTTGGGAGAGGGATAGAGAATCAGGAGCAGGCTTCAGGCTCTTAGCTGTCAGCACAGAGCCCGATGCACGGCTCGAACACACGAACCACGAGATCATGACCTGAGCTGAAGTTGGACCTAACCGACTGAGCCATCCAGGGTCCCCCTCACCTTTCACATTAGATATCTGTGTCTTCTTTCTTCCACACTAAGTCTTTTAGTTCCTGAGCATATCACTATATTTACATGTGTTCTCTATTCTACACCACATAGAGAGAAGTTTTAGATTTAACTACATTCATACCACAACAATAAACCAACTAAATATAAATGACCCTTGGACAACACAGTTTGAAGTGTATAGGTCCACTCATACACAGAATTTTTTTCAACACAGTTATGTAAATATATTTTCTCTTCCTTATGATTTTCCTAATAACATTTTCTTTCCTCTAGCTTACTTTAAGAGTACAGTATATAATGCATACAAAATATGTGTTCATTGACTGTTTATGTTAATGCTAAGGCTTCCAGTCAACAGTGGGTTATTAGTAGTTAAGTTTTGGGGGGACACAATAGTTATACAATTTTCTTTTTTCTTTTGTTCTTTTATTTGAAAGAGACAGAGACTGTGCATGTGGGAGGGCCAGAGAGATGGAGAGAGAATCCCAAGCAGGCCTTGCACTGTCAGCACAGAGCCCAATCTGTGACTTGAACTCATGAAATCTCCAGATCATGACTTGAGTGGAAAACAAGAGTTGGAAGCTTAACCAACTGAGTCACCAGGTGCCCCTATGATTTTCAACTATACAGGGGGTAAGTTCCCCAAACCTCTCATGGTGTTCAGTGGCCAACTGTAATTTTTTTCTGGCTACCTTTGTCCTTAGAATATCTGCCACTAAGTGTGTTCTAGCAGGGGACTGTGTCCAAAAGTTACCTTAGTTTATTCTATTTCTTATGTATTGTAGTAGTTTGAAATAAAATTTGGTTTATTTGTTTTTCCTTAGATGCAATTGGAGTGATTATTTTATCCTGTAGAATTTTATTTTGGAATATGTGAAGTATTACTATCGTTCAAAAGTCAAACCATATAAAAAGTTCAACTCAGTTAATTCTCACTCTCAGCACTATCCCAATATTAACATTGTTCAACTCAGTTAATTCTCACTCTCAGCACTATCCCAATAAGAACATTACATCCCACTTTCTCTGACTAATGAGTTTTTATTATCTTAATTTATTTTTCCTAGTTTCTTTCCACAAGAATGGCAAGTGCATACATTGTCTTCTGATTTCTTTTTCTTTCTTACAAAACAGTGGAGTAAGAAGCATTGTTTTCCCTTTATATCTTTAACCTATTATGTCTCAGAAACCATTCCATAGCGGTTTATAGAGATTCCACATACTTGCTTGTTTTTGCTTCTATAGAAATACATTATGTTAGGTTGCTTTCAATATTTTGTCACATAAATAATAACTCAGTGAATAAATTTGTTTATTTGATAGTTTATGTTTGTCATCGTATCTTCAATTAAACTCTAGAAGTGAGATAGTGCCACTTGGCTCTCTCGCTAGCACTATGGGGGTCTGTTTCTGCACAGTTTTACCTACAGAGTTTGGCAACAGGTTTTTACATTTTTACACATTTTTAGGTGGTATCTTTCTCTTAATAAGAGTGAAAATGAGTGTATTTTAATATGTTTAAGGATGTTTTACAAATCATTTTTACATTGATTTCCCTTTTACATTGAAGTATAATCGACATATACTATATTAGTTTTAGGTGTACATCATAATGATTTGATATTTTTGTACAGTCCAGAAGGATCCCCATAGGTAAGTCTAGTTACCTCTGTCAACAGTCAAAGTTATTACAATATAATTCCTGCATTCCCTATGGTGCATACTACATCCCTATGACATATGTATTTTATAACTGGAAGTTTGTACCTCTTAATCCTCTTCACCTATTTTGCCTGTCCCCCAACCAATAGTTTGTTTCCTGTATCTATGAGTGTATTCCTATTTTGTTTTGTTTTATTGGTTTTAGATTCTACATATAAGTGAAATTACACAGTTTTTGTCTTTCTTTGACTTATTTCACTTAGCATAATGCCATCTAAGTCTATCCATATCTCTCCATGTTGTCACAAATGGCAAGATTTCATTCTTTTTTGACTAATATCACATCTTCTTTATCCATTCATCTACCAATATGCTTTCATATCTTGGTTATTGTAAACAATTCTGCAATAAACATAAGGGTGCATATATCTCTTTGAATTGGTGTTTCATTTTCTTTGGATAAATATCCATAAGTGGAATTGCTGGACTCTATTGTAGCTCTATTTTTTAAAATGTTTACTTATTTATTTTAAGAAAGAAAGAGGGAGAACTTAGGGGAGATGCAGAGGAATTCCAACAGACTCTGTGCTGATGTGAGACTCACGCCTATGATCTGTAAGATCATGACATGAGCCAAGATCAAGAATTGGATCCTCAACCAACTGAGCCGCCCATGCACCCTGGTAGTTCCATTTTTAATATTTTGAGGACCCTCCATACTGTATTCCCAAGTGGCTGCACCAACTTGCATTCCCACCAACATTGTATAAGTTTTCCCTTTTCGCCACATCTTTACTAACACTTGTAATTTCTTGTGTTTTTGATAATAACCATTCTGACAGGTGTGAGTTTGTTGTCTTGATTTGCATTTCCCTAATGATGAGTGATGTTGAGCAGCTTTACATGTGTCTGTTTGCCATCTGTAGGTCTTCTTAGAAGACACTTAGAAGACACTTAGAAAAGTTTGGGGCGCCTGGGTGACTTAGTCGGTTAAGCGTCCGACTTTCGCTTAGGTCATGATCTCGCGGTTCTTGGATTCGAGCCCCGCGTCGGGCTCTGTGCTGACTGCCATCTCAGAGCCTGGAGCCTGTTTCAGTCTGTTACTCCCTCTCTCTCTGACCCTCCCCTGCTCACGCTGTCTCTCTCTCTCTCTCCTAGAAATAAATAAAAAGTTAAAAAAAATTTTAAAAAAAAGTGTCTATTCAAGTCCTCTGCCAAGTTTTTAATTGGGTTGTTTTTAATATTAATTTGTGTAAGTTATACATATATATATACATGCATTATATATATAAAAGTTTATATATAAATATTTATTCATTTTTATTTTATGTATTATTTATTTTCTTTTTTAGAGAGAAATAGTACCAGCAGGGGAGAGAGAGAAAGAGAGAGAGAGAGAGAGAGAGAGAGAGAAAGAGAGAGAGAATCTTAAGCAAGTTCTACACTCTACAGAATCCAGATTGGGGCTTGATCCCACAACCTTGGAATCATGACCTGAGCCAAAGTCAAGAGTCAGATTCTCAATCAACTGAACCATCCAGGTGCCCCAGTTTTTTAAATATATTTTAGATATGAACTCTGATCAGATGCAAAATTTGCAAATATCTTCTCCCATTCAATAGGTTGCCTTTTTGTTTTGTTAATGATTTCCTTCCTTGTGCAAAAGCTATTCAAATTTTTGTAGTACATTTTGTTTATTTTAGCTTTTGTTGCTTTGCCTGAGGAGATCAGTCAGGGAAAAATATATTAAGACCCATGTCAAAGAATTTGCTGCCTATATTTTCTTCTAGGAGTTTTATGACTTTAGGTCTTACATTCAGGTCTTTAATCCATTTTGAATTAATTTTTCTATAAGGTGTAAACAGTCTAGTTTCATTCGTTTGGCTGCACAGTTTTCCTAGCACCATTTATTGAAGAGACTTTCTTTTTTCCATTCTATATTCTTATCTTCCTTTGTCATTGATTAATTGACTATATATGCTTGAGTTTATTTCTGGGCTCTTTCTTCTCTTTGTGTCTGGTTTCTTGCTCGTATAATATTGTTTTGGTTACTATGGCTTTGTGGTACAGTTTGAAATCAGAAAGACAATACCTCTAGCTTTGTTCTTCTCAAGATTGCTTTGGCTATTTACAGTTTTCATAGTTCCATACAAATTTTATGATTTTTTTCATTGTAGTTCTGTGGAAAACGCCATTGGTATTTTCATGGAAGGTGGTTTTAATCTGTAGATTACTGTGGGTAGTATGGACATTTTAATGGTATTAATTCTTCTAATATATTAGCATGCTGTATCTTTACAGTTCTTGTGTTATCTTCACTTTCTTTCATTTATGTCTTACAGTTTTTAGTATATCGGTCTTTCACCTTTTTTGTTATAATATTAGTTATTTTATTCTTTTGATGCAAAATGTAAATGGGATTGTTCCCTTAATTTATCTTTCTGATAGCTCTTTTTTAGTGTATAGAAATACAACCAATTTCTGTGTTATTTTGTATCCTGCAATTTTCCTGAATTTAATTATTAGTTTTAACGGACTTAGTGGAGTTTTTATGATTTTATGTAAATTATCACGTCACCTGCAAATAGAGACAGTTTTATGTATTTCCCTCTGGTTTGGATGCCTTTTATTTCTTATTCTAATTGCTGTGGCTAGTATTCCAATATTATGTTGAATAAGAGTGGTAAGGGTGCTCATCTTTATCTTATTTTAATCTTAGAGGAAAGCTTTCAGATTTTTACCATTGAATATGATGTAAGCTATGGGTTTGTCATATATGGCTTTCATTATGTTAAGATACATTTCTTCTATATTCACTTTGTTGAGTTTTTATCATAAATCATTGTTCAATTTTATCAAATGCTCTTTCTGCACCTATTGAGATAAGTATGATTTTTACCCTTTGTTCTGTTAATGTGGTATGTCACATTGATTGATTTATGGATGTTGAAACATCCTTGCATCTCTGGAATAAATCCCACGTGATTATGATGTCTGATTCTTTCAACATAACGTTTATTTTACTTGCTAATATTTTATTGGGGATTTTTGCACCTATGTTCATCAGAGATATTGGCCTATAATTTTTTTATGATGTCTTTGTCTGGTTTTGTTATCAGGGTAAGTTTGTAAAATGAGTTTGGAAGTATCCCCTCTTCCTCAATATTTTGGAATAATCTGAAATGAATAGGTACCAATTCTTCTTTAAATAGAAAAACACACCTGTGAAGCTATCTGGTTTTGGATGGTTGTTTTGGGAAGTTTTTAAATTACTGATTCAATTTTATTACTTATAATTTGTCTACTCAGATTTTGTATTTTTTTGTGATTCAGTATTAGAAGGTCTTATTTTTCTAGGAATTTATACATTCTTTCTATGTTTTCCAATTTGTTGGCATAGTAGTAGTTTCTTTCGATTCTTATATTTCTGTGGTGTCAGTTGTAAGGTTTTTATTTCTGATGTTATATCTTAGAGTCCTCTCTCTTTTTTTCTTGGTGAATCTGACCGGTTTTATTGATCATTACTTTGTCCTTTTAATAAATTGAGGATTTGGTCTTTTTATTTTCCAGTTTTTAAGAGTCCTTTATATATTAGGACTTTATCTGGGATATATGTTACATATATTTTTTCTACTTTTGTATTTTTCTATATGATAGTTTTTACTTTTCAATATAGTTGAATTTACCAGTATGTTCTCTTACTGAATCTGGGTTTTGAATTGTAATTAGAAAGGTTTTCCCAAAATCAGTATTAATAAATATGTTTACTTCTAATAATTATATTAACAATGCTCCTTTAAAAGTGAAGCAGACCCTATTAATAATACAGATGGCATTCCAAATGTAACTCAGAACAGTCCTGGGAAAGCAGGGACATATAGTTACTTGGTTATAGGTATTGTATTATTTAAACTATAGAACTAACATCTATAACATTTCCTTTTTTTCTTAGTTAACTTTAGGATAAAGCTATAGCTGTTTTGCTTTCTCAACTAAAATATTTTATCATTCTCTTATAAATGGCAGTGCTACACCATTAGGTAAAAATTTGCTGAATTTTCAGATATTATCATATTGAAGGACAAATATGTATTATGCATGTTCTGCTCTTTAAAGCTTTACCGATTAAGGAAAGGTGAGATGTAGCATGCATTTATCCTGCCCAAGAGTTCAGCTCCAGATTTATATTCACTTAATCACTAACAACTGTACTCTGTAAAAAGAAATGATTGATCATTTTTAATTTTTCTAAATGGCAGAAATTCTATACCATTCTTGATATTCTTCTGTAATTGTTGTCACCAGTTTAAAAAAAGGAGTAAATGCAACCATTCACATTAGAGCCATATTAATTCCAGTGGGGGAAGCAAATTAATCCCTACTGTAAGTTTAATTTGTACTGATGTTTTTACCAATGTTATTTCAACAAATCCTTCAGAGATCTTAACATTGTCTGCATTACTATCCTCATTTAAGAATGGCAAACAGAGAGGCCCAAAATTTAAGTAATCTATTTAAAGGCAGAAAGAAATAAAGTGAGTATATAAATTCAAGAATGCATCACTCCAAAGACCTCACTTTTCCACAATACTTTGTTGCTTCAGATGAGAAACAAACTGCAAAGCTTTCTAGGAATTTCTCAGAGTGTAGTATTTTTACTTGTTTGACTGTCATATGTTAACAATGTAGCTAGCTGTAAGCTCCCATGACGCCCAGATTATCACTCTACTTCACACACAATTTAAAGATGAACCCCATATTCCAGTGAAACGAAGCACAACAAATCACAGAAAATAAGTTCCAATGCAGTCGTGCCTGATAATTCTCCAGATCACCGCTCAAGTGGGTGTTGTCTAGCCTTGTGTGCAGAGATATATGCTTCCTTCATTTGGATTTCCCCCCATTTTGTTGTCATCTTTACAAGAGATGTGTGTTCTTGGGACATGGAGTTTCTTTAAAAGCTTCTTTCAGTAGACCATTGAGGGATGGATTCGCTTCTTCTCAGGGTCTGAGAAATTAAAGGACATGCATAGCCTCAGGCCCTCATTCTGAAAGCACTATCCATTCCTTATAAAATGACAAAAGAAGCAGCAAAGCCAACCTTTTATTTTCCCACCTTGGACTTCGATCTATTTAGTAATGCCATGACATTTCTATCAGGTTTCCTCCATAAGGCCCTTTCAGAACACAAATAAAAGAATGAATACAGGAGCTGAGCTTTCTCCCATTCAACTTTCAGCTCTGTTAGTTTTCAATACCAGAAATGTATTTAAAACTGGATAAGGTTTGTTAACTCTTATATACCACTGTCACTCATCCAGATAGAAAAGAATAAAACTATATATGTGATAAGATTTGCAATTCAAATCAAACCATTTCACTTTGAAAATATAGAGTGTTGTGGTTTGGGGAAGACAGGGAAGGCAGGAATAAAGTTTTAAATTTGCTGTTAGTAATAATATTGCTATTGGTATTCATGAAACTATATAATTTTGTATATCCTTTAGCAAATATTATAATAAAGGTTTTTTAATCAGATTATACTGTATATTTGATTCTAACTATGCTTTATTAGCACATCAGCTTTTAGAAAAAGGAAGTATATTTCTGAGCGGATTTAGATTTTTAAAACCATGAAAGCCAAAGAAAGCTACTTCAGATTTTTCAAAATATTTGTGTATTTTAAGTCAGATGTTATAGACCTCATCCACATTTCATACAGCTTAGGAAATTCCAGTAAAGAAGCAGACAAAGAGAACTGAATGGGTGTAATTATAATCTTTTTATACACAAAACGCAACAAAATGAAGAACAAACTCTTTTCATAACAGTCAAACTAAATTTCACTGCCTGTCAGTCAGATAGCATTATTTTAATAATTCTATAAGAAGCTTACTCCAATGACTTCAACTTACTTTAACTTGAAAAATAAACAAAACACTTTTCTGAATAACATTGGCATCAAAATGCATTGGTTTTAATTTAAATTGAACTTAAGGGTTTTCTGAAATGAAAACATTATAATAAATGCTTCCAAGTTCTATGCTTTGAGTAGTGATTGTGTGATATATTACAGGTCTTTGGGAAAAAATGTTGAATCAAAGGAGATAATATGAATTCAGCACACGTCTACTGTGTAAATGTACTTAGGCTAGCTTCAGTGGTGGAAAATAAATTCCATCCCCAACCCCCACTTGTTTATAGATGAATCAGGTACAGGAAATAGAGAAAAGCTTTGGCATTGTTTTGCTAAACCTCCCAAATCTAAGAACTATGCATATGGACCTATATGGGTGGTTCATAAGCAGCCAGCTTTATCTGCTGATTTTTCCCAGCCTGAGTTGATTTGCCTAGCAGCAGAACACCTGGATCAAGAAGAGTCAATCAGATTCTTTCTCCCAAAGGTTTGGAGTTTTGATCTGCAGAGCAATATCTGGGTTATGATTTGTGTCTAAAACAGGCCTATGATGCTTCTATAAAAGCAAATATGGGATATTCTACAGCCAAGATCTTTAAAATAAGTCTTATTCCTACCCTTTTGGAAACTTAGTAGATCAGGTCCTCCTTGGAGTCTGTGAGTTTACACAATATTCTTTAAATAATCTTCCTAATTATGCTACCTCAAGTTAGTTCCTATTAACTGTGACTGAAAGAATATTAGCAGAAATTCTCTGTGTTTAACCTTTTCACTGATACACCTCTTTGTTTTTAATACCAAAACTTTACAGAATCTTCAGACCTGTCAATACAATGTTTTGGGTGATGTTTATAGAGAAAAATATATATTACTCCCAAGTGATATATATTTTTAAAAACATTATATATAAGAAAAAAATTCTAGAGTTACATTCTAAATACAACTAATAGACTATTAGAGTCATGTATAGACATTTTCAAAAGCATATCCAATGCCAAAAATGGGAATGTCCATCTCAGATGCGGCTGGTACTGAGATAGGTCATTACTCTATACAAAACCATCTTAACTGATACTCAGCAAGAAATGTTTTAAACATTTAACATTCTAATGTAAAGCTACCTCCTGACGTCTTAGTTACAGTTCTGGAACATGGTTGAAAGTTTTGCTTGATTATGAATTATACATTTTCCTGCTTAAAGTAAGTTGAAAATAGGTTTCATCCCCCACCCTTTGACTTTTTTTTTTCCTTTTTTCCCCCCAGGTTAAGAATTGCTTTGTAAACTTGAACAGGAAATTCCCATCCCTAAATTTGCCTGCAGATACTGAAAGTCTCAGTCTATTGGATAAGATGACACAAATACAAAGTTGAATGTGGAGTGCCCCACAAGAAGGTAAAGATTAAAGCTATAGGGATTCAGATGAAACAGGAATTTATACCTGACATCATGTAAGAGATGTTTGTAAGCAAATCAAAAAGGTGAAGATTTGACACTAAGATTTTGAAGCTATTTGCATAGAGATGAGAGATAAAAGATTGCCAAAAAAGAGATTTTGTTAGAGAAAAGATAGTGTTCTTTGAGAAGCCTTTTGGATATACAATATTTAGTATATGTTAGTAGATCTTTGAAATCATGTGCTAACACATGTATGATATGTGGTTTTCTTAGAAAATGACCAAGGCCTTTATCAAATTACCCTTCCAACCCTCAGCTGAAAATTACACAATTTTTCAAGAAACTGTTATGATTATTGATTTTTTCAATTGTGCTTTCCATAAGAAATATGGAAAAGAAAGTTTAAGGTTATATAGGGAAATAACGATATTTTCCAGTGATGTTTGCGTCAAGACCACTTTCTTAGGGAAACACATCAATGGAATGCTCACATAAGCAAATTAATTATTATCACTGATTGAAAACATATAATCAACTCACTTTGAGAGAGAACAAAGACAAAGATAATCTGTAAGCCACTTGAGAAAAAGTAGTTTCCATACCAGAATGCTAGATCATAATCTGAGTGAAGAATTCTAACATACTAAAGAAAGAATATAGCAAATAAAAAAAATCTAAAATCTGTTTAGAAAAGAGAACCTAAAATTATTACAGATATAAATATTGGTGTGCCCCATCCCTTCTTAACCCTGTTCAGGAAGAAGCCAGTCTGATCAAGCCTGAGAACCAAATCTGTTCATCCTGATAGTTTATGTCCATAACTGCAGGACTTAGGCATTAGGTTGTTTTAACCTAATGCCTTTTAACATTTAAATCATATACCAATCTTTCTTAATCACATTTTACAATCACCAAAGAGCATTTTGATTTTGATTTAGCTTCCTGTGTAGCTTTTCCAAATAATAAGAAGTATAAACCCCAATTCCTGTTAATTTTTGGTATTTAACTCTGGTTCCTGACACAGAACTCCAAAACCATTGTAATTTCCTGAGTGATAGGAGTCTCTGACATAGAGCTCCTAAACCCCCGGAGTTTCCTGGGTGATAGGAACATCTTTTGTTGTAATGAGGTGACAGTTGGCAGGCTCCTGGATAGGGATGATCACTAGGAAGACCAAGATTAGAAGCTTGGAACTTTCAGCTCTACCCACCCCACTCCCACTCCTCTGCCATTCAGAGAGGTAGAGGGCTGGAAAATGAGTTAATCATGTCTACATGATGAAGCCTCCTTAAAATCCTGAAATTATGGAATTTGGAGATATTCTGGTTTAGTGAATACATTCACATACTGGGAGGGTGGTGTACCCCAACTCCAGGGGGCCACAGGCTCCTATCCTTGGGATTCTTCCAAACTTTGCCCCTGTGACTCTTTACCTGACTACTCATTTGTGTCCTTTATCATATTCTTTATTATATAATAATCCATGGGATGTAGGTGTTTTCCTGAGTTCTCTGAGCCTTTCTAGAAAAATATCAAACCCAAGGAGGGACTCATGGGAACCATAATGGATAGCCTGTTGGTCAGAAGTATAGGTGACCACCTGGGATTTGTGGCTGGTGTGTGAAGTGGGGTCAGTCTTATGGGCTTACGTCCTTAACCTGTGGAATCTGGTGACTAACTCCAGGTAGATAGTGTCATCTACAATAGTATAGAACTGAATTGAATTTTAGGACACCCAGTTAGTATCAGAATTGATCAGTGTAGGAAAAACAAAACAAAATAAAACATATCTAATCACAGAAGTGTTCTGAATGAGTAGTAGAGGAGAAACACAAGTGTTTCTTTATAAGCCTACAAGAAAAAAAAATGGCTAACTAGAGAATATAAGGGTCAACTCTTTTAGTGGTTTTATTTATTCCTAAAAATGAATAAATTGGTTATCTATTTACCATCTTCCACCATTTCAGACAATTATAAAAATGTAAAATTCTGAAAGATACAAAATTCTTAGACTCACATGAAAAGACAATATGGTCTGGAAAATAATAAAGCCAAAAATATATCAATGCACAAAAATGCAACCACATGGCCCATATAATGGACGGAAGTGAAGATGTAACATCATGGCACGAAGATGTGATCAAAACAAAGAACAAAGTGCAATCATTTTATATCGCTCAAAGGAATAAGCAAACTGGTTGTTTGGAAGATCTGTTTTTGTTTTATTTGTTTTTCTGTTTCTAAGATCTGGAGTCAATTTTCCTCATGTATTATGATAAAGAGGAAACTCTCATGTGAGAGAACAGGTCTTTTTAACATCCGTGAAATAGGTATTCTGGTGAGCAAGTTTATATGATGCTTTTCTCTGACATGACTCAATGTAGGTCCATAGAATAATGTTGATGTAAGATGCAATAAAATGAATCTATAAAGATTTGAAACAGTCTTGACCATTTATGTTTTCTCAGATGGTTTTTTCTCATAAAAGTATATTTGTATTTCTAGAAAATGCCTGGATTTCAATTCTCCATAGTTATTGTTTTTTTAAATCAACAAAACAGTTGAAATTATAATCTCTGAATATTAACTATAGTGAGTAAATACTGTTTTTAATTAAATGCAATTCATTTCTTTGATGAATGCAGAGTAAAGGCTCTTTTTTGAAAACTGTAAAATCCTAACTTCAAAATTTGCTTCAATGTGTCTAAGTTATTATGATTTACTCTTTATTGTAGACACTACTAGTAATCATCAATATTTGGTTTCCTTTTCCTTCTTGGATATAAGTGAAGACTATACTTTAGTCTCTATAGTATATATATATAACTCTTCATAGTTAGCTGGGCAGTGTGACCAGTTTAGGCCAATGAAACATGAAAACATGATATAAGGCACTTCTTAAATAAGTCAGTATAACCCCTTGTAGAGTTCTTAGCTTCCCTTCTTCCTCCACTGAAACAAAAGTGTTGATTTCATATTGAGATGGCAAAGCCACTAGGATAGAATAAAAACATCTTGGATCATAAAGTTATTCATATCAGAGAGCTGCCGTGGAGAGTGTAGAACTGTGTGGATTATGTGTAAATGATAAACTTTTATTGTGTTAACCCCTACAATTTGGGAGTTACATGTCACTGCAACAAAGCGTAGTTTATCCTAATATATCTTCCTATACAGCTTGGCAGGAAACTTGACTCTTTCTCTTTTAATTATTATTTTAAGTAACAAGTAATAAATTGACATTCTGGTTTTGTTGTTTGTAAGTTTTACCAAGTCATTGAACATTCATTGAGTGGTTATTATATGCCAGGTGCTGAACTGAAGAGAAAAGATAATTTCTGACTTTGGGTGATCACAATTACAGAAGCAGGAAAAAAAAGTATTTATATGGAATTAAAATTCTGTTTGGTAAGAGAAATGATAGAGATATACAAAAAACTCATTCTGAGGAAAGACAACTATTCTGAAGAAGTAGATGGGGTATCATTCTATTTGAACTTGAAATTGAAATTTTGTAGACTAGTAGATTGTATTAGTCACATACATATTTACATTATACATATCAATGCCCCAAATAAATAAATATACAATAGGGGGTGTAGTCTAAAATATAAGTTGTAAATTTACATAGAACCAAATTCTATTTTTCAGATTTGCATAAAATAAAATTAAAAGCTCACTAAAAGTTTTTGCTCCTAATTTCCATCTGCAGGTGAGGGAAGGATTTCCTTGCACCAAACAAGCAACTCTCCAGACACCAGCAGGATGTCCTATAATTCTGATTCTATCTACGTGGAAAGGAGTCTGCCCCTTCCCCCAACTTCATATGTTAATTTTAAGTCTATATTTGTCACCTGTGCTTCTGACCAACTGGCTATAGACTGGAGGGAGGTTCCAATGACGCCCTCTTTAGGTTCCTTTAATTTGCTAGAACAGTTCACAGAATTCAGAGAAACATTTTACCTACAGGAATCCCAGGTTATTGTAAAAAGATATTGCTCATGAACAGCCAGATGGAAGAGATGCATATATCAAGGTATGGGAAAATGGTGTGAAGTATCCTTGTGCTCTCACGGTGCACCAAATTCCCCAAATAACCACATGTTCAGCAGTCTTAAAGCTCTCCAAACTCCATCCTTTTGGGTTATTATGGAGGCTTTAATAATTGGCCACAGGAAACTGATTCAACCTCTAGCCCCTCTCCCCTTCCCAGAGGTCAGGGGGGTGGGATTAGAAGTTCCAACCTTCTAATCACATTGTCGGTTCTCCTGGCAACCAGCCCCTATCTTAATACAGGGTCCAAAATTCACCTCATTAACATAACAAAAGACACCTTTGTTGCTCTCAACATTTAGGAAATTCCAAGAGTTTTAGGTGCTCTATGCCAGGAACAACAGACAAAGACCAAATATCTGTTTCACAATATCACAACCACCAAGGCTCCTTTATGGCTATTTGTGACCATGCAACTAAGCTGTAATGAAGAGAAGTGAACAAAATAATGTATGTAAATTCTGGATTGTACCATTAGAAGGAACTTGCTTGTCCATAATTTCTCATTCCAATAGTTTAGAATAAAGACACAGTGTTGGTAAGTCATCTTTGACCATGACAATGAGGAAAATATCATAGGATATTTAGGAGTCACAGATAGAATATACCTGTGTCTGTAGGTGGAGAGGGTTTCCATTTGAGCTGTTTACCATCTCAGATCCTTATGTAGTATAGCATAGCCCCTTCCTCTTCGTACTTCTTGGGCATGGGCTTACCTACAGAGAAAATATTCTTATTTGTCCTAATCGGTTAGCCAATGAAGACAGTGGTTTCTCAGCCTTGCTTATGTAAGCATGTATAAATTTGAAGTTTAGTATTTAGAAATACTTGCACACTGCAATTAGCCTCTTCTTCAAATAACTAGGTTGTTCATACACTTAATAAGTTTGTATGTGGGTTTCCCCTTTCAGAAACTCCAGGTGCAACATTTGTTAAGTGTGAACATCATTATCTGTCTACACCAGGAAATATTTCCATCTACACCATTTTCTTCCTCTAGAAAAGTAAAAGATTCCTTTGAGAAAAAAATGAAATGTGAATACATCCAATGAAATTGTCAGTGAACATACATATACTTTTTACTAAACATGAAACATGCAATATTCAACACATAAAAAATTATGCACCATACACTAAATTCAGGGCTGATGCTTAGCAGAACTGGAGGATAAAGATAACCCTGGTTAGTCGTAATGGAATTCTTTTTCCTGCCTATAGTGTCTGAAGTTACTTTTTTATGACCCCACTAAGATTGCTTTGTAATTAGAGTTGAAAGAAGGCTTATTCATTTGATGTCTGGCTGCATTATAGAATCTGATTTGCATAAAAGCTTATAACAGTGCTTCCCTCTCCCAATATAGAAACCATTCTGTATTAGGAGAGACTTTTCCATTCAAATCTGTGACTAAAAGCACATGTTTACATATACATCTCTTTCTATTTTCTTGTTTCACATTTTCCTTTTTCCCCACAAGATGAGAATAATATATTTCTAAGACTGATACACTGTAGCTACAGCTCTTTTATACAATACTAAGAATTTCATTTACTAAGTATTTTTCTTGGAGTTTCTCAATCATTACCATTTTTAAATCAACAAAAGAACATAGCTACTTTTCCTTCTCAGGTGTCACATTGGAAAATAAATTTGTTTACAGGCAATAATAGATATTATAGTTATGGAAATGAGAGATAATGGAGGATGATAAATACTCTAATACAAATATGAAGTCTCAGAATATTCCACTCTTTAATGCCAGGAACATATTTTATGTAGTATGTATGAACATACTTTATGTAGCAAAAAAAAATGCTATTTTTGATCCATGCAGAATATTCATGTTACTGTATTTCCTTTCTATTGCAACATAAACAGATAATATAAAGATAATTATTTTACAGTAATATATTTTTTGTGTGTGAAGTGTGGAATATAAAATGCTATTTATGCATATTTAGCTGTCTACATTCTTTTATGAAAGTAATTTATCCAGTGATCAACAGCATTTAATGAGCACTACTATTCCATAGACACTGATTTGAACACTGAAGATGTAGCTTTGAACAAGAAAGTAGAACACATATATCTTGTGGAATTTATTTTCTAAGGGAATATGGGCAACTAACTTCAGATAAGGAAACGTGGTCTTAATAAAATAAAACAGGGCAATAGAGCCAGTAGATAGGTATGTTAGTTTAGATAGGATTGGGAAATACTTTCAGAGGAAGAGATATTTGAGCTGAGACCTGAATGATGAAAGAAAAGCAACTATGAGAAAATCTCTGGGAAATGCATTTCCAGGCACAGAGAACAGCAAGTGTCAACACCCAGGATAAGCTTGTGCCTATGAGGAAATCAAAGAAGACCAATAGGTGATGCATTGCAGCTGAAGTGGAGATGAAGTCAAATCAATAGGCATGAAGCAAACCAAGGAAGAGAGCTTACATACTACAGAATAGGTTTTGGATTTTATTCTATGAGTCTCTAAAAGCAGAGCAGTGGTATGACCTAAAGTACAGCTTTAAAGTTTCGTTCTGGATAATGTGGAGAAGTTATTGATGAGAATTGTATAAAAATATGCCAGCAATAAAAACAAATAATGCATATATGAGAATACTCCTGTGCTCAAGAGTTGAGAGTAGATTTGCCCATACCACTGAAACAATGAAAAAAACTAAACAAAATATAGGAAACAATGGTTTTTAAGACATTGGACATGAGGTAATGAAGGGCAGTCATACCTGAGAGATAATGGGGTAAGCCCTATAATTGCTCATGCTAAGTTTACAGTCTTGAGAGAGGCTTCAGTGCAGAGGAAAAGCAGGTGGGGCACCATGGATTCCATTGGTAAAGAGACAGAGCTGATATGGGAAGAACAAGCTTATTACAATTTGCAGGACAGAGCACAAAAGAGAACAAAAGTGGACAGAGAGAAAACTCTGGAAGTCTACAGAGGATACACTCAAGTATTAAGCAGAGCACAAATCAGTATATGTGAGAAAGAAAACCCCCAAGGCTGTAGGAAGAATCACCTCAAAGGATTTGAAATAACAATAGCCAGCCCTCACTGAGAGCCAAGAATAGTGCCTATTTGTTTGTTTCCAGTTTTCATTTAACTTCTAGTTAGTTAGCATATAGTGTAATACTAGTTTCAGGAGTAGAATTTAGTGATTCATCACCTATAACACCCAGTGCTCATCACAAGTGCCTTTCTTAATGATGGCCATCACCCATTCACCACATCCCCTACCCACCTCCCCTCCAGCAACTGTGTTTGTTCTCTCTCTCTCTCTCTCTCTCTCACACACACATATACACACATATACACATATGTATCAGAGACGGTCCTTGATTAAGCCTTCAGTAGTCTAAAATCATTCTCAAGAATATATTCATTTTTTCCAGGGTCCAGACTGGCAAATTAAATGTATGATTGGGACCATCACCTCTAAAATCCCTACTTTCTTTAATTCATTAATAGTGGTGTTAATTTCTGCTATCCCACCCTCTTCTCTGCCCTTGAGATGTAATATTTCATTTTCATTACTATCTTGGTTGGGGGAGGGCAGTTTCCTAAGTTTCCACTTGGCCTTACCTACTATGAGTACTCTTCTCTAAAGGCTAAGGATGTGGGGGATTATTCTAATTGCAAAATATAGGAATTCAAATTACACACTTGGGTATTGGAGAAAGGAACATTTGGTCACTCCTAGTTGTCGCTGTGTCCTGGACTTTTGCCATGACTCCATTTATTATAGGGTTCCAGTAAGCTCCAACTTTATGCCATGATGATGCCTTAATGTCTACTCAGACCCCAGTTCTCCAGCTGTTTGGTATTCCTCCTACCTCCCTGTACAGTGACCTGGGTAAACGGTCAGAGCTTCCTTTGAGGGAAGGACTGAGGGAATCATTACAGTATGTAATTGCTGCAAGGTTCTTTCTTCTAGGGACCAGGCCATTTTGTTAGCCAATGGGTTCCAGATTTGAAAACTGCCTCAGGGAAATGAACCAAGAGCTTGTTACATTTTATTGAAGCAATTGCCCTCATCCCTCTGCTCCCGTATCTTTGCCTTTTCTGGTTATAGATGCTAAGTAGCATCCTTCTCGACAGCGCATCTGTTTTGTCCCTAGGGATGCTATGCTCTATTAACCATCTCCACAACTCCCTTGCCGTCTTCTGACCTTGGCGTCTTCTGACCTTGCCTTGCAATTATTATAATTGCAGCTCTCCTGGCTTCTGGTGATTAAATAGTGCCACCTGGCTTCTGTTGGTGGGGAGCATCATTCCCATGTAAGTTAATGAGCTCAGCTCTGTGGCAATGCAACTATCTTCAGCTCAGCCTGGAGAGGCAAACTGCCAGTCAACTTCTTTGCAATCCCCAGCTTCTTTATGAGAATGAGGTGAATTTCACGTCTCCCCAGAGCATGCCTAGTGCCCTTGGTGAATGGTATGTCCTTGCATCCCTTCTATGGAACCTAGCCTTCAGGTAGTTCTCCTTGCCTTTCTTATACATCCATTCTAGCATATACACTGACCTTGGCCCCTTTCTTTCCTTCTCTTCCATCTGTTAGGTAACTCAGACATTTTCACTTCACAGAGCACAGGCATTATTTTTTCCACAACTCTGAAAATCACCCTAGAAGGGAGTTAGCTCCATTCCCTAGGGTCTTTTCCAGGGTGTTAAACTCTGTGTACCCAAAACAGTGAGCCCAAGTGAATAAATTCTTTTTTGTCCAGTCTCACATTCTAACCCCCTTAAGTAACCATGCTCAAATTCCAACCCTAAGAGTGTTTTCTTGGATCCTTTTTGTACAAGCTAAATCTTCTTAAAACTATTTGGTTGTGTGGTCTGTTTCATCACTTATGGGCCCAGCACCTCTCCAGGCGGGGTAAGAAGGTTTATAGCACTGGAAAAAGCCAGAAAAGGTATTAAGAGAAGCTCCTGAGGGGTTCATCTGTTACATGGCAAGGGGTAGAGGGTGACCTAAAACATCGTTCAGTGTGGTAGAAATGCTAACTCTTAATGAGAGGAGGATGGGCCACGTCTGTAAACCTAGGAGATTTGAGGGGGTCTGCAAACATCCCCAGGTACATACATCCAGACCTCCCCGTCTTATGCTGCAGGATCCCACATATTTCCTAGCAAGGCTTTGAGCTTTGCATAGCACTTTGAGCCTATTAGTCAGGGTTCTCTAGAGAAACAGAACCAGAAGGGCATACAGATACATCTGTCTATTTATGTATGGAGACATTTATTATGGCAAATCGACTCATGCAATTATGGAGGAAGAGAAGTCCCACCATCTGCTGTTTGCAGCCTAGAGACACAGGAGAGCCAGTTACTTTATTGTGAGTCCTGAGAACCAGGGGAGCTAAGGATATAGGTTCCAGTACAGGTATGAAAGCCTGGCAAGCAGGGATGCTGGGTGAAAGCAGTCAATGTCTCAGCTGAAACAATCAGGTGGGAAGGGGTGAAATACTCCTTCCTCCACCTTTTGTTCTGTTCAGGCCCTCAACAGATTGGATGATGTCCACCACACTGAGAGAACAATCTACATACTAATTGAGGTGTTGCTCTCTTTCGGAAACATCCCCACAGAGACACCTAGAAATAATGTGTAATTTGGGCACCTTGTGGCCAATCTAGTCGACATACAAAATTAACCATCACACTGAACATACAAAAATCTTTGGAATCTGTTACAATAGTTTTGCCTCCTCCTCAGCAATATTTGCCTTTCCACACGAAATCTTTAGTCCCTGAGATGACACCTCTCTGCTAGGGACTATCTGTGCCCTAACTACCCACCAGGATGGAATCCTCTTGTCTGCTCACTGGTGAGTGGGCCAGTTCCAAATCCCCATCTTATTGCCTGCTTTCTGTTTTATCAAGAACTTTTCCAAGCTCCTACCATGACCTTTCTATATCTACTATCCACTCTCTCTACCTTTTACTCTATAGGAACTCTCAGTACTTCTAAGTAAAGCCAATCCTCCCACTTTGACTAGATTCTATCCCCTCCCACCTCCTTAGATACCACTCCAGCATCTTCCTTGTCTATCCTGCATCATCAATTTGTTACCATATCTGCATTCATCACTTTTTGTTGCTTACATTGTTAACAGATTATACTCAATCACCATAAATACTCAGATGGCTGCAAAGCCTCCTACATGTTCTCCCTAATTCCTCCCTCCCACCATCCCCAATGTATTCTCAACACAGAATCCAGAGGGAATCTTGTAAAATTTGAGTCAGATCATGGCACTCTTCTGATCTAAGTTCTCTAGTGTCTCCCATCTCAGTAGGCAAAATCTTACAATTCTCTGCAAGGATTTCCATGATGTGGTGGTCCATTATATTTCTGAACTCATCCCCTAGTACGCTTCTCCTCACTCTACTTCTGTTGCATTTTCTCTTTTGCATATTCTTGATTATGTCAAGTATCCACCTTAAGAATTAGCACCAGCTGTTCCCTCCATATGGAATATCCTCCCCTCATTCCTTTCCAATGTTTGTTCAAATGTCACCTTTTCATAAAGATACATCCTGACACTCCATTTGGAATTGCAACACCACTCTTATCATTAGCTTGTTTCATCTTTTTCCCGTAAGACTTCTCATTTTCTAACATATGATATACTTTACTAATTGATTACACGTATTCTTTATTTTCTGCCCAATCTGAAGAGAATATAAGCTCTGAAAATGACATTTAATATGAAATGTGAATGAACAATTAAAAAATACATTACAGGTAAAAGCGCCAATGTCAAATCCCTAAGGGAAAATGGGCTAGCTATTTTTGAGGAACCCAAGGTCAACACAATGAGGAGTTAGTAGGACAAAGTTTGCTCAAGAGTGAGAGGTTTTCTGGAATGTGCAATTTCTTCAGGCTTAAAATGAGAACAGTTTCAGGCAAGCTTTGGCCTTGGTCACTGTTATAGGCAGAATTCTAAGATATCTCCCGAGATTCCCACCCTATGATGTATGCACACCTTCTCTCAATTATTCAGTCAAATGCTAAAGTAGCTGATGCTGTGAATTCCCTAATCAGTTGACTCTAAGGGACGGTACCTTAGAAAAGCCTGAGCCAACTCATTGGCTTCTTAAAAGAATCTAGAAAGGTTTTAAGCAATACAGGTTTTCTTACCAACCTGAAAGGAAGAGAGCGAGCAACCAAAAGCCAGCAAGCAGCCATGTTATGAACTGCCTATGCAGGAGTCCCATGGATAAGAACTGAAAGTGGCTTCTAGCAGCTGTGAGCAACCCCATGCTCTAGCCAGCAACAAACAGGGAACTAGGTCCTATAAGCACAGAGTCTAAATTCTGCCAACAATTTGAATGAATTTGATAGAGAACAGAGCTCCAGCCTCTACCTTTATTTCAGCTTTGTGAAAACCTGGGCTGTGAGCCTAGTTATGTCATTCCGAGACTTCTGAACTACTGAAATGGTAAAGTAATAAGTGGGTATTGTTTTAAGCACCTAAATTTGTGGTAACTTGTTACACTAATATAGTGTCCTGAAGCAAGGAGGAGTTTTTGAAAGGCAGGCTCTTGTAATGTAGTTTTTGGTTTTGTTTTTTACATCAGAAGAAAGAGTTTGTGTTTTATTCTCATTGCTAGGAGAAGATAAAAGATTTTTTTTAAACTGAGAGGTGCAAGATGAAATATTTTTGCTGGTATGCCCATGACCATTGGATCCTTAAAAATACTACTGATGTGGGGCGCCTGGGTGGCTTAGTGGGTTAAGCATCCGACTTTCGCTTAGGTCATGATCTCGCGGTTTGTGGGTTCGAGCCCCGCATCGGGCTCTGTGCTGACTGCCAGCTCAGAGCCTGGAGCCTGTTTCAGATTCTGTGTCTCTCTCTCTCTCTGACCTTCGCCTGCTCACGCTGTCTCTCTCTCTCTCCTAGAAATAAATAAAAATATATATAAAAAAAATACTACTGATGTGGCAGATGAACCCTCATCAAGTTTATCTGTTAATTAACCTCTATTAATACATGTGTCTCCACAAAGCTCCTTTGTGAATCAATGTAATATTCTACCGTCCAGGTAGTTCAGATCTTTTTTGGACTCGATTATGACACACCACTCAGGAGTTAATGTAGCCCTGGGGCAGAACTGTAAATGTATTCTGTTGTCTGTTCCCTGTGATTTTGAAGTTTTAATGAGACTCTTTTACTGATAGTGTTATGGATAGAAAAGAATACATTCACCAAATCAGTAGTTATATGCCATTTCCAGAAGACTCTATTATCTATCTAGAAAATATACTATATCTTACAAGGTGGCTGTAGTTGGACCTATTACTTGGTTAAGTTTGTAATGGTCTGTTTTTATTCTACAGTATCTTGCTAATGGAAGTAGGAAATAGATGAAATAGAGATGTGTAGGAACCTATATTCCTGAATTTTTAAAATCCTTAATGGTAACACAAATTTCCATCCCTCTCCTTCTCTAAGGCAAAACTGTTTTTGATATATTCTACTGCCTGAGGGTGGGTTTGGGCATTTTCAGATGCTGTCACTGGCTTTCAGGTGTCTTGTTAGTTGATCCCAGCTTTTTTTTTTATCTTCTCTTAAAGGGTACATTGAGTTTAGCCCAGTTTAATGTTATTTTTCTCAATTTTACTATTTTCTCCATATGTTTCAAACAACTGACAAATTGTGCATTCCTTTCCATTGGCACTTAATTATGATTCACAAGAGAAATTTTAACAACTTGGACTAATGCCTTGTGCCAAGGAATATCCTGTGGTTACCTATCAAAGGTGATAGGTCTTTGATGTCAGCTAGTGACAAATGATCCCGCTCTGAAACCCATCTGATTGCCTGCTTTCTTGGACGATTCTTATTATCAACTGTCTGGGTTTGGGTCTGTAGTAACCAGACTCTGAGATGAAGTTAAATGTGCAGATATTTTCTAGGGAACAGTCCTAGAAATTAATACTTTTGGAAGGTAGGTATAAGAGGCAGTGTTGGATGGAAGAAGACGAGCAGTAACAAATGTCTGATAGTTCAGCCTGACCAAATGGAGCTCTGAAGATAAAAGTAGCCATTTAAAGTATCCATTAAAGCAGCTATCGTTGATTACTATTGGTTACCACTGAATACGTTCTAGGTAAGCAGAGATTTATTTGATGTTTACATTAGTCATTTTAAATGACTCATTAGTTCAGATGGCTGGGTATTTTCACTCTTGCCTCCAGCAATCTCTGGATATAGTTCACTTTAGCAGTGATGTGACCTTGTATAAGACAGCTCTCTGTAGCGGAGGCAATCCCTACAAGCGTTGACAGATGAAGATTGTCTGCTGATAGCAGTTTCTGCAGCCAGAGCAACAAATTCTTCCATGAAATGAGACCTTGACAATAATTCTCTTTGTCCATCAAAACTACTGTCATTATCCTATATTACCAATAGGCACTTTTTGAGTTTGTTTTTTTCCCCACTTCTTCACATCAGTCATTTTAATGAACAATCAGTACAAAACATAAAGTAGGGATGTCTCTGTGACCTTCGAGTCTCAGCCTGACTGGCACAGATATCGAGTCATGCGTAACCGCACCTTGATAATGATCGTATGACTCAGCACTTCTGATCCTGATGTGAGGCGTGGAGATGTGTGCAAGGGATGCTATGTGGTTCTCTGGGTGGTCTCATGCTCATGGAAGTTTCTGAGAATAGGTCCAGGACCCAGAGACTAGACAGCTCTTCACTTGAGGTCTCCTAGTATCAGAAGGCTCTACCAAGTGCCTTTTGCAGAGACAGCCCTACACTGCTCTTCCCCTAGTCAGACTTGGCCTGGGGTCCAAGAGGCTGGGAGAGCAAATGGTGTGTTTCTTTACCTTTCTAGTGGCAGTAGGCAGTAGTGGGGGTAGGGTGGGAGAAGGTCTCTGCTTGGTAGCCTCGTGGCAAAGAGACTGGAAGAATGGATTCACTGTCAAGGGTTTCCAAAACTGAGCATCAATGGGAGCATGAGTGCTGCTGGTGTGGCTTCTGATTGAGGTAGCTGCAGCTATGTGGCTGCTGTAAGTCTTACTGCAACCAGCTAGACCTTCTGCAGTCAACACCAAGAGGAGGGCCCCTTTTGGTATGGGGTTCACTCTGGTACTCAGCTGTGGAATTTGTCCTGGGGAAGAGGCATGCAGGGAAGCGTGTGGCTACAGCCCATGGATTCATTATCTGGGTGTCTTCTGATATGAGGTCTCACTACTCTCTACTTAGGAGTTTCTTTTTTTTTTTTTTTTTTTCTTCTTCTTCTCATAAAGTATGTGCTTTGGTGGCTTGAGCTATTCACACCACTACCAACATCTTTTAATATATTCATCTCTCCACTGAGTCATCAATATTGAACCTCTCACTCTATCAAGAAAGGACATAGCTTTCCCTCTAGAGCCCAGGCCTTTCAAAGTGGAGGAACATGTTTGTTTTTTTATTTTATTATGGCAGTTTGAAATCAGACTATGACCAGATACCTGAGTTATGTGTTCTTTAATATTTCATGATAGTTATGAGTCCTAAAGATTTTCTGGCATCTAGTAGGCTCGTTTGCCCACAGCAAGGACAAGAACACTAGGGGGAACTATTGCTTGATCTTGAAGATTAGGATATTAAGTCTCTATCCATACGCTAGCCATAAAATGGATACAGTCCAAAAACTATTTTTAATATAGAATACATTTTGGAGATCTGTCATTTCACTATGACGTAGGTAAAGCTTTTAGCCAAATATGATGAATGGAGGAATCTCTGTTCTCTCCTGTCCACTTATCATTTTTACACTGTGCTGGTTTGTATCAGAATTAATATTAGACGGATCAAGTGTTTTCTACTAACAACACACATTTATTTTCTCTGACAATAACTAATTAGATGCCAAGAACAGAATTTTTCTCACCTGAATGTCTATTATTCTAAAAACATTTATTCCTAATTTGCTAATACAAATAATTCTGATGGGCTTCAAGGAGACCTGTGTCCTGTTTCTTCTTTTCAGGTTCTCTTCTAGTATGAATAGAAAAGAGTTCCTGGTGCTGAGGGTGGGGGCGGGGGGGAAACCTTGAAGTTGCAATTATAAATCTATACAAATGAAAGTTTCTTTTTTCTTGTTGTTTAGATTTATAAAATAAACATAAAACTGTTAATGGAATGCTCTATAACTATCAAAATAATCCACTATATATTAGTAGCTATTGAACTATAGGGAAGAACTACAAGACTGCAATTCTGTAGGATTGGGTGGGGTAGAACTGGTATTTTTAGCAACCATGGTACATAATTTTGACGTGAGTGGTGAGCAGTCATTACTTAGGGTTATGACAAAAGGCTTTTATGTTCATAAATTGGTTGATAGAAGAAAGGAATTTTGGCAAGCAACTGTGTATAACATCGTAATCTCAAAGATGATAAACTAGAATCTCAAAGTCCTTCACCTTGAAGTCACTCCCAGGACCCAAGCCAATGCTGTTTCTGTAATCACCTTGTAAGAAGCATGTCATCAAATAGACTCAAGGTTGGTTTGACAGAATTCAGATCCAAAGACTTAGCTGAATTCAGTAAGTTTTACTATGATGCTGATGAAAAATTTGAATCCTTTGCACTTTAATTACTGTGTGATTATGAGGTGACCTGGGTAGCTTAGTCAATTTAAGTCTCCGACTTCAGCCCAGGTCATGATCTCATAGTTTGTGAGTTCCAACCCAGCATGATGAGCTGTGCTGACAGCTCAGAGCCAGGAGCCTGCTTCAGATCTGTCTTCCTCTCTTTCTTCCCCTCCCCTGCTTGCACTCCATGTCTGTCTGTGTGTCTCTCTCTCCCTCAAGAATAAATAAACATTAAATTGTTTATATCTTTCATTACTGTGTGATTATGTTGATAGAAACATATTACATAGGTTCTTAATTTTCTTTTTTTTTAATTTTTAACGTTTATTTATTTTTGAGAGAGACACAGAGTGTGAGCGGGGGAGGGTCAGAGAGAGAGGGAGACACAGAATCTGAAGCAAGCTCCAGGCTCTGAGCTCTGAGCTGTCAGCACAGAGCCTGACATGGGGCTCGAACCCACAGCTATGGAACATGACCTGAGCTGAAATTGGCTGCTTAACCGACTGAGCCAGCCAGGTGCCCTGAGATTCTTAATTTTCTAAGAGATACTTTGATAGGCAGAAATGTCATTACATGTCTCCATAGAATTTTGCACGTGAAAAAAATCTTGCTATATGCATTCTTTAGTAACCTCTTGGAGATATCAATAGGAGGGCCTTACTTGCAACATGAAAGGTTGAGATAATATATAGATGTAAGATTCCAACTATATCAACCCAAATCTGCTTGGATTGTGTATGTCCTCTCTAGAGATCCTAAAGAATTTTTAAAGATGCAAAGACAATTTATCCTTCTTTTCAACTTATATCCTGGTAGATACTGTGGTTTCTCTGGATAGACACTGAAATATAGTTTTAACATATGGACCATGTGCATTTCTAATTAAAATGTTCAATGTCAAGTACTAGAGATTCTTCTTTTCATAAATTACTTTGCATTTTTCTTGGTTTTCCAAGATGAGAATTTTTGGAAAACATTATTTGAGTATTCCTTTCATTGAGGAATCCTACTTTTGGCCCAAAGTTGTTCTTATTGCTGTTAATTCTTGGCTTATACTAAAAGTAAGAAAGTCTAATTTGCTCAGCAGTACTATTTATGAATCTGGTAGAAAAAAAAGTAGGCAGTAAACCATGCTGGCATAATAGAGAATAGAGTAAGCAGAGTGGTGAAAGAATGAGAAGTAGGCAAACTGGGCTATTTTAGAATTTAAAAAAAATCATGAAATTATAATAGATTTAATATAGACTTGATTTTGATTTACATATTTATAATGTGACATAGAAAAAAAGTCACTTAAAATACTTATTTAGATGTGAGTTCTCAACCTTTTATGCTTTGTATCTTTTCAACCTGGCTATTTCTGAGGAAAGAATTCTAACAAAATGCTTATAACCATATCCTTCTTCTAGAAATGTAGCCATTTATGTTGTTTACAGCAATTTGTGTGGACATAAAAATTGGAGTGGCAACTTTGAGTGTAAATTGTAATGCAAATTCTTAGTAATTTTTACAAAACCTTTTTGTTTTACTTAAGCAAACAGTAGTGTATTCCACTATAGTAAGAGAGGAATGGGAGTTGAGAAAGGAGGGACAAGGTTTAGGAATGTGGTGAAGGATAATCTGAAGCCCAGAAATAGGGAGCAAGGTCAGGGCAGCCAGGAAGGGGTGATGGCTCAGAGATGGACTGAAAATTGTGTCTCATTCCTTACTTACAGTAAAAGTGTATTTAAAGTTTTAGCTTAAGGTTTATTAACATTTCCCAACTCAAAAGAGTAACATTAAATTTTTTTTTTCTCCTGGGTTTGACTGAAAATATAGATGCCTGTTTTAGCTTGAAGGTTGGCAAATAGGAACTTGATTTTCCTTCCTCTTCACTTTGTTATATCCTATCCTTTTCCAGGGATCAGTTTGTTTATTTTTAAAGTTTATTCATATGAAAGAGAGAGCAAGAAGAGGAAAGCAGAGAGAGAGAGAGAGAGAGAATCTCAAGCAGGCTCTGCACTGTCAGCAGAGGCCAAAGTGGAGCTTGAACTCTTGAACCACAAGGTCATGATCCTAGCTGAAGTCCCTTCCCCCACCCGAGGGATCAGTTTGTTTATTTAAAAAAATTTTAATGTTTATTTTTGAGAGAGAAAGAGACAGCACACAAGCAGGGAAGGAAAAAAGAGAGAAAGGGGAAGACACAGAACCCAAAACAGGCTCCAAGCTCTGAGCTGTCAGCACAGAACCTGACGTGGGGCTCCAACTCACAAACCACAAGATCATGACCTGAGCAGAAGTGGAATGCTTAACCAACTGAGCCACTCAGGTGGCTCCCCAGGAATCAGCTTAAATGTCACTTCCTTAATTCCTAAAGTATGTAATGTTCCAGTAATATATATCCATACTGCAATGTATTTTTGTTGGCATGAAGATCATCACAATTCTTTTAAATTGATTGCTTAATGATCATTCTTTATACATTGAAAGCTATAAGAAGGCCCTTTACCAAACAGAGTAGGTGGCCAATAAATATTATTGCATTGTCTATAGTGGGATGCTCTTCTCTCTTTTCTCACTGAGGACTTCTCTTTCCTACATGGCCCCAAATTTCAGACATTGCAATTCTACAATTCATTTTGCTTGTTTGTTTTGGTTAAACCAGTTTGTCCAAAAAATATGTGCTACAAAAATACCTTTAAAAGGTATTCTAGGAAGAAAAAAAAATCCCAGAGCTAAATAGGTATGGAAAATGTTGTATACTAGCTAGAATTTTTTTAATTAAATGTACTCTAAGCTGTCGAAAGCTCTACATGTTGAAATGAAACCACTGAACATTTAATCCACCATTTTATAGGCTTATTTCACTGAAAGCCCATTCTCGATGACTTCTTTGTAACATGTTACAGAAAAACTATGTCACACAATATCATTTTGGAGAAACGTTGAGTTAAACAACATCATTTACCTATTGATTTGGATCGAGAATCTTTCCCATCACCACACATAAGAATCCAGTAATCAGAATCTGGATACTAACCCCATTTCTTCTTCCTTTTTTTAAAAATGTAAATCCAAGTTAACATATAATGTAATAAAGTTTTCAGGAGTAGAATTTAATGATTCATCACATATATACATATAACACCCAGTGCTCATCCCAACAAGTGCTCTCCTTAATGCCTATTACCTATATATCCCATACCCACACCCAACACCCCTCCAGCAACCCTGTGTGTTCTCAATATTGAAGTCTCTTATAGCCTCACTGAGGCCATGTAAGAAAGAGAAGCCCTCAGTGAGTAATGAGAGAAGAGCATCCCACTATAGGCAATGCAACAAATATTCATTAATCACCTACTCTGTTCTCAGTATTTAAGTCTCCTTCTCTGTTTTTATCTTCTTTTTCCTTCCCTTCCCCTATATTCATCTGTTTTGTTTCTTAAATATTATCTCAATTAGAAAAACTGTACTTTTCTCAATTTAACTCGAAATATTTCAGTAGTATGTGTTAATCAGTGTATATTTAAACTGGGTATGTGTGTCACTCTTCGGTATGAAAACAGGAAAAAAATAACACACATTATTTTGTTTTTCCTCTTTTTTTTATAGTTTATTGTCAAGTTGGTTTACATATGACACCCAGTGCTCATCCCCCAACAAGTGCCCTCTTCCATGCCCATCACCCTCCTTTGCCTCTCCCCCACCTCCCCTCAGCCCTCAGTTTGTTCTCAACATTCAAGAGTCTTTCATGGTTTGCCTCCCTCCCTCTCCCCACCTATTTTTCCCCTTCTTTTCCCACTTTGTCCTCCATTAACTTCCTCCTAATCCACCTATATGTGCAAACATATGGTATTAGTCTTTCTCTGCCTGACGTATTTCGCTCAGCATTAACACCTTCAAGTTCCATCCATGTTGCTACACATGGCCAGATTTCCTTCTTTCTCATTGCCATGTAGTATTCCATTGTATAAATATACCACATCTTCTTGATCCATTCATCAGTTGACGGACACTTAGGCTCTTTCCATGTTTTGGCTATTGTTGAGAGTGCTGCTATGAACATTGGGGTTCATGTGCTCCTATGCATCAGCACTCCTGTGTCCCTTGGGGAAACTCCTAGCAGTGCTACTGCTGGGTCATAGGGGAGTTCTAGCGTTAATTTTTTGAGGAACCTCCATACTGTTTTCCAGAGGGGTTGCACCAGCTTCCATTCTCACCAGCAGTGTAGGAGGGTGCACGTTTCTCCACATCCTCACCAGCTTCTAGAGTCCTCTGATTTGTTCATCTTAGCCATTCTGACCAGTGAGAGGTGGTATCTCAGTGTGGTTTTGATTTATGTTTCCCTGATGATGAGAGACGCTGAGCATTATTTCATGTGTCTGTCGGCCGTCTGGATGTCCTCTTTGGAGAAGTGTCTGTTCATGTCTTCTGCCCATTTCTTCACTTGATTATTTGTTTCTCGGGTGTGGAGTTTGGTGAGTTCCTTATAGATTTTGGATACTAGCCCTTTATCTGATATGTCCTTGTAACTATCTTTTCCCATTCCATCGGTGGCCTACTAGTTTTATTGATTGTTTCCTTTGCCATGCAGAAGTTTTTTTTATCTTGATGAGGTCCCAGTAGTTCATTTTTGCTCTTGATTCCCTTGCCTTTGGGGTTGTGTCAAGTAAGAAATTGCTGCGGTTGAGGTCAAGGAGGTTGTTTCCTGCTTTCTCCTCTAGGGTTTTGATGGTTCCCTGTCTCACATTCAGGTTCTTTATCCATTTTGAGTTTATTTTTGTGTATTGTGTGAGAAAATGATCTAGTTTCATTCTTCTGCATGTTGCTGTCCAGTTCTCCCAGCACCATCTATTAAAGAGGCTGTCTTTTTTCATTGGATACTGTCTCCCACTTTGTCAAAGATTAGTTGGCCTTAGATTTGTGGGTCCAATTCTCAGTTCTCCATTCTATTTCATTGGTCTATGTGTCTGTTTTTGTGCCAATACCATACTGTCTTGATGATTACAGCTTGGAAGCAGAGGCTAAATCTGCGATTGTGATGCCTCCCGTTTTGGTTTTATTCTTCAATATTACTTTGGCTATTCGGGGTCTTTTGTGGTTCCATACAAATTTTAGGATAGTTTATTCTAACTTTGAGAAGAATGCTGGTGCAGTTTTGATTGGGATTGCATTGAATGTGTAGATTGCTTTGGGTAGTAATGACATTCTAACAATATTTATTCTTCCGATTCATGAGCATGGAATGTTTTTCCATTTCTTTGTGTCTTCTTCGATTTCCTTCATAAGTTTTCTATAGTTTCCATCATACAGATCTCCTATATCTTTGGTTAGCTTTATTCCTAAGTATTTTATGTTTTTTTGTGCAATTGTGAATGGAATGAGTTTCTTGATTTCTCTTTCTGTTGCTTCATTGTCGGTGTATAAAAATGCAACCAATTTCTGTACATCGATTTTGTATCCTGCAACATTGCTGAATTCATGGATCAGCTCTAGTAGGCTTCTGGTGGAGTGTGTCGAGTTTTCTATGTAGAGTATCATGTCATCTGCGAAAAGTGAAAGTTTGACTTCTCCTTTATCAATTCTGATGCCTTTTGTTTCCTTTTGTTGTCTGAGGCTGATGCTAGGACTTCCAGCACTATGTTAAACAACAGCGGTGAGAGTGGACATCCCTGTCGTGTTCCTGATCTCAGGGGGAAAGTTCTCAGTTTTTCCCTTTTGTGGATGATGTTAGCTGATGGCTTCTTATAGATGGCTTTTATGATGTTTAAATAAGTTCCTTCTATCCCAACTTTCTCGAAGTTCTTTATTAAGAAGGGATGCTGTATTTTGTCAAATGCTTTTTCCACATCTATCGACAGGATCATGTGGTTTTTTTCTCTTTTGTTAATGTGATGTATCACATTGATTGATTAGTGAATATTGAACCAGCCCTGTAATCCAGGAATGCATCCCACTTGATCATGGTGGATAATTCTTTTTATGTGCTGTTGGATTCGCTTTGCAGGTATCTGGTTGAGGATTTTTACATCTGTATTCATCAAGGATATTGGCCTGTAGTTCTCTTTTTTTGCTGGTTTTCTGTCTGACTTGGGAATCAAAGTGATGTTGGCTTTGTAAAATGAGTCCAGAAGTTTTCCTTCAATTACAAACTAGACAACTTAGAAGAAATGGACAAACACATAAAAACATACTCACTACCAAAATTCATACAGGAAGAGATAGAAAATCTGAACAGACTCGTAACTAGTGAGGAACTTGAATCAGTTATCCAAAATCTCCTAACAAGTAAGAGCCCGGGGCCAGATGGCTTCCCTGGGGAATTCTACCAGACATTTAAAACAGAATCAATACCCATTCTTCTCAAACCCACATTATTTTGAAAGTCATTTTAAAAATTGGGCTTTGGGGCACCTGGGTGGCTTGGTTAAGCATCCGACTTTTGCTTAGGTCATGATCTCGCGGTTCGTGGGTTCGAGCCCCAAGTCGGGCTCTGTGCTGACTGTCAGCTCGGAGCCTGGAGCCTGTTTCAGAGTCTGTGACTCCCTCTCTCTCTGACCCTCCCCTACTCACGCTGTCTCTCTCTCTCTCTCCTAGAAATAAATAAAACATTAAAAAAATTAAAAAAAAATAGGCTTAGCTGAAATCTCTTCACCCTGCTAAAAGTCTCTTTGCCTTTCCCATCCTTTCAACAAATATCTTGGTGAAATCAGTTCGTTTCTTGGGCTTTAGTTATGTCATATTTCATAAAAAGATGGTCTTAAACTGAATAATTATTCGGATACATTCCAGAGGTGTCTGAAGTTCTAGAAGACACAGCTTCAAGTCATTCAAAACACATTGTCAAGAAGACATCAAAGAAACAAAAAAAACAAAGTTAAGTGTATTTCCTCTCTCCCTTCTTCCCTCCCTTCCTCCCTTCCTTCCTCCCTTGCTTCCTTATTTTCTCTCTAGCATGCTCTCATTGGCCAAATGAAGGGAAGCATCTTCACATACAATAACTCTAATTTTTTAAATTCTCATTGTTGAATGTGAGTTATTGTATAATTTTTGTTGCTTCCAGCAATGTTTAGGGCTTTTGGCATAGGATATATACTTCTAAAATATTACAAACAATTATGTCTCAATTATGCCTATCATAAAAAGTCTTTATTTCTCTTTTTTTGTGAATAATTTTAATTTAGTTATTGTAAGTACTTGACCTAGTTTGCAATTTCCAGCACTATAAGAGGAACAAGTATCACTGAAATAAAAAGAATCATTTCATCATTGTTAGTAAGAGTGATAGTTGTATTAATAAACAAAAATAATAGGTAACATTTATTGAATACTCTTTGTTTGAGGTACTATTATGTTAGACATTTTATGTGGACAAAGTAGCTTTCCCCTATCAGTGTAAAAAAGAGAAGTTTTGGGGCATCTGGGTGGCTCAGTTGGTTAAGCGTCCGACTTCAGCTCAGGTCATATCTCACGGTTCGTGGGTTCCAGCCCCGCATCAGGCTCTGTGCTGACTGCTCAGAGCCTGGAGCCTGTTTCAGATTCTGTGTCTCCCTCTATCTCTGCCCCCTCCTCCCCCACTCATGCTCTGTCTCTTTCTCAAAAATAAATAAACTATACAAAAAAATAAAAGTAAAAAATGCAGGTCTTAAAAAAAAACAGAGAAACTTCATGTTAGCATTGTTAAATAACCTCTTCAAGATTATACAGCAACTAAATTGCTTTAGAGCCCATGATCAACACCACCATGCTAGAGAAGCAAACTGGAAAAGTTTTCTGCCATCCCATCAACTGGAGGCAGCCTCAGTTCATTTGTCCAGAATGAGCCTCACTGCCTAGGTCCTTTGTTGGTGCTGTGCCAATGTGAAAGCCTTTGTGGTGATGTATTCAGTGGACCCCCTAGAGGGAAGCACCCTTATTCCAAAAGTCTTGGGTACTCAATAGCCAAGTGGCCAAAGAGACCATCATTAGAGTAGTATCATTTTGGGTGGATAAATAATTCTCTTTTTAGGCCACTTGTTTTAAGTTCAGATAACCATTAGAATGGGTAAGTGTTAAGTGGTTAGTAGTTATTAACGTTTTACAAATACTCTAAATATGAAATCACCTACCATATATCAATCACTTATGCCTCAGATTCTATGCTAAGCAATATGTTTTATGTATGAGTGTGAGCCTGTGTTTTTGCATCTGTGTGTACATCTGTCTATGTGCACATGTGTCTGTGTGCACATGTGTCTGTGTGAATGTTTGTATTTTCATTCTGTCTATAAAATAACCAGTTCACAGAGGAAAAAAAGGCTCAATTTATAAGTAATATGCCAAACTTCCTTGCCTGGCTGATGGCATGGTAGAAAAAAGTGTGATTTGGAGTTAGATATAAGTGAATTTTAATATTTTTCTGCCATTTTCTAATATGAACTTATAGAAGATATTTAACATCAGTTTCCACATTAGTAAAACTTTGTAATATGTAACTTGGTTAGGTTGTATAAAATTTAAGTGAGAAAATCTATATAAAATCACATAGTACATTGCCTACAGAAAGTTTTTCCCACATTGCCCAAGTCCAACTAGTCTGCCTTCAAAAGGATGAGCAAATAAGTTTATCTTCTTAGTATACTGAGGACATTTGTAGGAAAGGCTTATAGCTAGATAGGTGAGAATGGTGGTGGTAATAAATTATTTTCTCAACAGTTTATTTGAAAAGTTATCATTATACAGTAAAACCTTGTACTGTGAGCAACTTGGCCTGTGAGTGTCACTCAAGAAAAGCAAACATTTCTGATAAACTTTAATATGATAAGTGAGTGATATCTTGCAATATCATAGTAGTATGTGGCCCCAAATGTCACTTGATCACAACTGAGCCAATGATGTTCTCTCTCTCTGTGTCTCTCTCCCTCTCTTTCTCTGCGGGATTGGTGGAAATCATCTCCCGTGCTTGGATACCTGGTCTCAGGCCACAGTGTTTTTGCAGAAGTCAGTGATTTTCAGAGTGTTGGAAGGTGCCCACAATTGTCACTAGTGTATTTTTTGTCACTTCAGAGCACCTATGCTATGGATAGTCCTTTGCTTTCTCATACAAGAGTAAGCTTGGGAATGCTTTGCTTCATTCTAGGTCAGGCTGCTTGCAGATATAGACCTTTTCCTCTGCTGCCTTATTGTCAGTTACACTAAGTACAGTATATGACAAGAGTTTATTAATACTGTACTGTAGTCAACATCTGTATGGGTGTATACAATGTCCTCCATGCAGAAAAAGATTCCATTGAGCCAATAGATAGAAGTGATTCCATTAGTGATAGTAAAAGTAATAATAGAATACAAAATAATAAAAAATCTATAATGTTATGTTTGTATGTAATGATTGGATTATGGAACGAATCATCTGAGTTTCCATGATTTCTTATGGGGACATTCTCTTTGATATACAAGTACTTTGGATTACAAGCATGTTTCTGGAATGAATCTTGCTTGTAAACTAAGGCTTTACTGCACTCATTTACGATGTTCTTCTCCACGAGGAGAAGCAACATTCCATGGACAATTCAGCACCTTTGGTGTAGAACTGCGTCTTGTACCTAGTGCATGTGTCTGGAGCCCTGCTTACTTGCTTACTTTATGCAACAGGACACAGAGACTGAAGACACCACAGTATGACTGCTCACACTTCACACTCACTATGTATTTAGAACCATTGAAGTCATCTCATGATCTGCTTCACCAAGACCATCCACATCAAATAAAACAGGCTTGATAAATTCAGTGATAATTTGAAAGCTGTGTCGAAAGCACATTTTGCTGAAATGGAAATACTAATAAAACTAGGGACTCAGAAGGAGTCTATTATCCTCCTCACCAAGTTTGCAGAGAAATTGCCTCTCATTCGTTCCTATTCCCTGGTGGATTCAGGCTATTTTTACAACTGGGTTTCAACAGAGCGTCCAGGACTACCTGCCAAGGAAGAGCAAGGCTTTGTTCAAGGGGCTTGCTCATCACATGAGGTAATGGCACATCTGTTTGGACTGTCTAGGCTGAGATAGCAGACACTGCTGCAAACTGAGTATTTGGAGAAACAACAACAAAAATAAAAAGAAAGCTACTCTGAAACAATCCTCCGTCAGCACAGATTCACAGGCTGCTGCCAAAGATTTGCAGAGAGCTGTCTGCACATCCCAGACATGATGGGGCAGCTCTGATGTATCACAGAGCTCCTTGGCCTGTTGGAAGGAGTAGTTGAAAATAACTTTTTTTTTTTTTTTTCTGTGTAACAGATTCCTTGCAACATTAGAACATTCAAAATGATATTCTTAACTGGTGTAACTTCTGGCAAATGGAAGACTTTCCTTTGTGGCTCTGTTCAACAGGAAAGGGTTATGCAATCGAGACTCATGTTGAAAATGGCCAGATATCATTCCATCTCTAGTCTTCATGGGCCTCACCTTTCTGGGAAGCTCATGTTCTGTATCGGGGTCATTTTAAAACATGCAACAACCTATTTGTCATTAGTTTTTAATCTGTCTCTGAGAATATCCATCCAAGCAATCCATTGTAGTGGCCAGACATTAAACTGGTTAGTTAGGCTTATTTTTATTTAGTAGTTACATTAACTCACATTGTGTATTTTAAGACAAGTTATTTAGTATACATTCATCTTGGGGGTATTAGAGGAGATAGTCAAAATACGCTTTCATAAATTAGAACTATTTTTTTTGTCTCTATAGAAAAGAGAAAGGAAGTACTAGATTTCACGAGGTAAATGATAGAGGATCTACGTATAACGAAATTTTACAACTGTATTTGTTTGCCCTGGTGATCCTTGTTTTTGTCCCTTATCCTGGTATCCTATTTAGCTTATCATTTTTTTCTCGATTTTTCAATCTCAAAGCATTAATTTGTATTGAAATAAGCTTGGTTGAGTTTGGTAATTCCCAAATTGTTCTTTGAGCTTCTGTTACAGTTTCAACTGGTAATTTTGAGATGCATTGACAGTAAACAGAGTTGTTAATGTGTAGTTAAATGTAGGAGTTGACTAGACTCACTGCCCCCCTTTCCAAAGCCCTTTATAGAGTCAAAGTAACTGACATATTTCAAAGGAAACACTGAATATTTATTGATAAAATTAAGTGCTCTCAGCTACACATGGCTAGATATAGCTAACATTTTCTGATTCTCCATAGTTGTGAGAGGTGTGTTTTCTTTGTTTGGTGACTTGTTTTTATTTTATTAGGAAGGAAACAACTGAGGACCCCACTGCCTGACAGGCACTCCTGATGGAAAAATGCCAGAAATCCAGTTATCTCACCCAATGCTGCCATGTAGATTCCTTCCTCCTTAGACCACAAAAATAAACCCTATTGTACTGTTTCTTTTTAGCACATCACCAAAAATGTCCTATATTGACGGCTAAGCAGGACTTGCTCTTATATACATTACTTTCGCACACCTCCAAATACAGAGAACCTGGAGTTCCTTGTGGCTGCAGGAATCCATAAAGTATGGGAGGGAACCTTTGCTATCAAAAAAAAAAAAAAAAAAAAAGCATTTACAATCAACAAGATGTGGTGTTGGGTAAATAAAAGCAAATAAAGAGAAAAGAACGAATGTCCCTTCCCCTTCACAGTGATTGAGGCTAGGAAATTTGTCTAATATCTACAAAAACATGTATACCTGTTGGTGGGTTAGAGGAAGACAGGCAGCTCCAGAGAAGCCCCCCCATAGGTGGGTTGAAGAGAAGAGGGAGTAAGACTGGTCAAGGTAGCTTGGGATTTGTGCTCTTGTAAAAAGACTGGAAACCAGACTGTCGTGGTCACCTTTTAGTCCAGTGTAACCCAAGGTGAGAAAGTGACACGTGGATACTGTCACACTCCTCAATTCCCCACCAGCACAGGGCTACGCTGTCTGGATCAAAGCAATGGCAAGGCTGTTGTGGTCATTAAAATGGCTCTCTAGTCTTCAGGCTGGGATCATATGGAGGATATAGGTGAAGATAAAGAGCATGAGCAAGGGGGTAAATGGTCGCACCCAGATGGCTGAGGAGGAAAAGCTAGCCACTCTACTAACCAAGGATCCAGGATAAAGGCCTGGGCTGCCAAGACACTCAGTATTTAATTTCTAAATAATATGGTATAAAGGCATTACCTGAGAATATGGGGATGTGCTATTGACTAAAAAATTATGATGGTGTTAGTGTGCCAGTAATCATAGTGATGGGAAGTGTGGGAAATTACAGGTTAAGTATACAAGAACTATGTGTGGTAAATGGGGGTTGAGCAGTTCTGTTGTTGAGCTCACAAAGAATATTTTGAGCATTCTTGCTATCATCATATGGTTATATATTGTATTAGGTAAACCTATGGTAGTATATATGTGTATATGTATGTATATGTATATATGTACACACACATGAATATACATATACACACATATATACATACACATACATACATATGGTAACTTTACAACTGGGTCTTCTCTGGTAATCCATATTGTTGCTAATTATTTTATCCTGGTATTTATTTTATCATTTGTCCTAGATTTTTCAGTCTTAACAAAATATTAATTTCTATTAAAATAGGCTTGGCGGGGGTTGGTAGGGGTGCCTGAGTGGCTTAGTTAGCTAAGTGTCTGACCTTAGCTCAGGTTATGGTCTCATGGTTTGTGAATTCAAGCCCCACATCAGGCTCTCCGCTGTCAGCGCAGAGCCCAATTAAGATATTCTGTCTCTCTCTCTGCCTCTTCCCCACACGTACACGTTCTAGTTCACACTCTCTCTCTGAAAAATACACAAACATTAAAAAGAATAGGCTTGGTAACTACCATACTGTTCTTTGAGTTTCTGTCCTAGTTTCAACTGCTAGAATGTGAGATGCACAGGCAATAAACAGATTTCTTACTTTAACACATAAATATATGTAAATTGACCAGTCTTCCCCATTCCCCTTTTTAATATATATATGTGTGTATTTATTACTTAGTAACACGTTTTAATTTTGCAATAAATCTTTTCCACAATAAGACACTCAAAATCTAAATATCTATGTAATGAAAAACTCACTAATGAAATTCAGTTTTTTAAGGAAGTTGATAATGATTTGTATAACTTGACAAAATATTTGTTGATGCTAATTTACCAGTATACGGGCTGCAATGACAAAATCTAGATGCTTCCTAAGAGACAGGAGCTAGTACTTTAAATGTTGGTAATAATTTAGAGACCATAGCAACAATTTAACAGGGCTTGCTTCAGAAGGTATATTTAAGGAGCATTCTGTCTGCATGACTTTTGGTGTAGATCAAATAACTATTTTTTAATGTATTTTACTCATTTTCTATTTAAAGATTTTATGTGTGGATATACAGAAATTGATGCAACAGTTGTGAACTCATTAACAGAAGAACTTGCAAAGTTTTACAGCTGCATCATTAGATGCTTCCAATAGAAATCAGATCATTAATTCAAACAATACTTAAAGATTTCCCATTAAAATCATAGACTCAAGCCTTTACTTTTGTAAAATATCTGACATTATTATATGTGCTATCATAAATCTAGTTAAAGATTTCACATTAGGATATGTGACATGTGTTTGCAGTGATCGTGCAGGTACCCAGGTAGGAGAGCATGGCGCTGTAGTAAAATAATCATGTTCTTTACTCAATTGGAAAACTTGGAATTGGTTTCAGTGTACACATAATTCATAATTATTGTCAAATAAGTTGTAATGTTCTACCAGTCAGGAAAAGACTCTAGTTGTCAAATGTATAAATATTATACAAACATTTAGACAAAATATGATTTTGGTAAGCATAGTTTCAAAACTGTGGCACAGCAGGCACTCTCAGATACTGTTTGTGGAGTATGAAATGATTCCATCACATTGCAAAAATTTGTTTGCAGTTTCTAATAATGTTACACACTTGACCCCTGACCAAGTAATTCTACTCTAAGTATATATCTCAGAGAAATAAATGAATGTAGTATATTCCTTAAAAGACTTTCAAAATAACATTTACAGCAGCTTTATTCTTAAAGGCTGAAACTGCAAACAAATGTCAGTCAACAAGAAAATGGGTAAAAAGAAAACTGTGATCCATCATACATAGAAATTCCTTCCTGCAATTAAAAAAAAGATGAGTGAATGGTATCAATAATGATATGAATGAATGTCACACACACAAAAACGGAATGAAGGGAACCAAACATAAAAAAATACAGAAAAGAGTATGATTCCCTTGTTAGGAAGCTTAGGAAGCTCAAGAACAGATAGCACTTATTTATGGCGATTTAAATAGAATAGTATCTGCATCTGGGTTGAACGGTCAGTTGAGTAGAAACAGACAGTGGGTGATGGGAATATTCTGTATCTTGATGAGGAGGTTACATATGGTGTGTGTGTGTGTGTGTGTGTGTATCTGTATTGAGATGTACAATTGATATTAGCACATGAAGATAAAATATTAAATGCTCAATTGATGTTATATATATGAGGGGCACATGGGTGGCTCAGTTGGTTAGGTGCTGACTTTGGTTCAAGTCATGATCTCACAATTCATGAGTTCAAGCCCTGCTTAGGCTCTGTGCTGACAACTCAAAGCCTGGAGCCTGCTTCAGACTCTGTGTCTCCCTGTCTCTCTGCCCTTTCCTTGCTCATGTTCTGTTTCTCTCTCTCTCTCAAAAATAAAATTAAAAAATTAAAAGATGTTATATGAAAATACATTAACATCATTTGATAAAAATGTCATTTCAAAAGGAAGTAATGCATTTAAAAAATTGAAGTATAATTGATACATAATGATTCAATAAATCTATATATTATGTGATTCTTACCATAAGTGTAGCTATCATCTGTTAAAAATATGAGGCTGCTACAGTATCATCAACTGCATTTCATATGCCATGCCTTTTCTCCCTGTGACTTTTTTTTCTTTCCATAACTAGGACCCTGTATTCCCTGCTCTCTTTCACCTATTTTGCCCAACCTTTATTTCTTTGGCAACCGATAGTTCTCTGTATTTATGAGTCTGTTTCTGCCTTTTGTTTCTTTATTTGGTTGTATTTTTTTAGATTCTACATATAAGTGAAATCACATAGTATTTGTCTTTCTCTGTCTGATGCAATTTCACTTAACATAATACTCTCTAGGTCCATCCATGTTGTTGCAAATGGCAAGAGCTCACCCCTTTTCATGGGTGAGTAGTATTCCATATTTGTGTGTGTGTGTGTGTGTGTGTGTGTGTGTGTGTGTGTGTGTACACCACATCTTCTTTACCATTCATCTATCAATGGACACTTGAGTTGCTTTCATATTTTGACTATTTTAAATAATGCTACAAGAAACCTAAGGGCACAAGTATCTTTTTGAATTTGTGTTTTCATTTTCCTTTGGTGAATACTCACTGGTGAATTTACTGGATCATATGGTATTTCTGTTTTTAATTTTTTGAGGAAACTCCATACTGTTCACAGTGGTTGTATCGATTACACTCCCATCAGTAGTGCATGAGCATTAATTTTTCTCAATATCCGTGCCAATACTTTTTGTTTCTTCTTGATTCTAGCCATTCTGACAGGTGTAAGGTGTTATCTCATTGTAGTCTTGATTTGCATTTTCCGGATGATTAGTGATGTTGAGCTTCTTTTCATGGATCTGTTGGTTATCTGTGTGTCTTTGGAAAAATGTCTGTTCAGGTCCTCTGCACATTTTTCAATCAGAACATTTGGTCATGGTTTAATATTGTAGTAGTTGTTGCTTTTTGTGTGTGTGTGTTAAATTCTTTATATATTTTGTATATTAACCCTTTATTGGACATTTCATTTGCAAATGTCTTCTCCCATTCAGTAGATTGTCTTTTTGTTTTGTTTATGGCTACTTTCTGTGCAAAAGCTTTTTATTTGGTATAGTCCCAATAGTTTATTTTTGCTTTCATTTCCCTTGGCTGAGGAGACATACCTAGAAAAATGTTGCTAAGGCCTCTGTCAAATAAATTACTGCCTATGTTTTCTTCTGGGAGTTTTACGGTTTCATGTCTCACATTATGTCTTTCATCCATTTTGAGTTTATTTTTGTGTACGGTGTAAGAAAGTGGTCCAGTTTCATTCTTTTGTATATAGCTGTCCAGTTTTCCCAACACCATTGATTAAAGGGACTATCTTTTCCCCATTGTATATTGTTGCCTGGAAGTAATACATTCTTCAAAACAGTGCTGGTGAAAGTATTAATGACAGGTGGCTAAGATACTTATTAAAATACATAAATATATTTAAGGGACAACTTTTTCTTCTATTTTGTATTAAACAAAATAAAAATAGGTTTTAAAATTTTTACTTTAGTGTGCATATATGCATGCAACTTTAATTTGGAATTAGTTGAAAATAGGACTATTTTGTAACACCAACAATGTAGTAAGTACATTGTGAATCAATATTTCAAAAACATAAAATTTAAATTTTTAGAAAAATGTCTCATTTTACTCTTAAAAGTGTCCTGCTGTGAACAATATATAGTCATCTTATTTATATGTATTTTCATTTGAAATGGCTAGATTCCATATGGTAAAAATATATTACATTTTTTTTTTGAGAAAATTAATGTTCATAGGCAATAAATAACTTGCCAAAAGCTGCAAGGTATTTGTTGTAAATTGGAGTAGGGGTGGTGGGAAGTACTGACTCTATAATATTTCCACTAAACCTTGATCACAGTGTTTCTTTTAAACTGAATGCTGTTCTCTACCTTAGCTTGCACAGTTACAAAGGTGCCAAAATATAATTGTTTCCTAGAGGAAGCTTACAGTCTAGTGGAGAAACAGAATAAATTACAAGGTGAGGGTTTTGTGGTGGGGGCATGGACAAAGATTATGGGTACACATTAAAAGAACTGGCTAATCTTTCTGGCAAATAGGGTTTGGGAAAGAAGTGACGTTTAATATATTTTTTTATCTCCACATTGTTATTTTTTACAGTAACATAGAACATAGAAATTGAATATTGCATGAAACATATGTATACTTGAAAGATAACTATAGAGGAAATACCTATCTAACCACTGCTGATGTTAAAAATATATATTAAAAGAATCTCAAAAGTCTCCAGGATCCCAACGCTGATAGTGGCTCTTATAAAAATCATTTTGTTTTTAAGAGTTTTAACATCTATGTATACGTCATTACAATATGATTTTCCTTTGACCGCCTGTGAACATTTCCTAGATGGAATCATATAATAGTATTAAGATGTACTTTTGGTAGATGTTGCCATGTCCTTTGGGGTGGGCCTGAGCAAATACCCACCAGTTTCACCTTTCATACCTGGAACAATCTGGAGAGAAACAAAGGAATTTCTTTTCACCACCTTCTGATTTAGGTTGGAATGAGAGAAACACAGTATGACTATGAATTGTCACCATTACCATCCATGAAGATTTGTTGGAACTATACCAGTCCTGATGAAGAGACACCTATAGGATAGATCATATGCAGACCTTGGCTCAAAAGAGATAGTTGTGTACTGTGGAATAATTCAGCATTTTAATTTCCAACAGATTTACTTCTATAAACTAGGGACAGCTTTATATTTTATAACTATGTAAACCAGTGTGCAATTGAAAGATGAGAGGTTATTAGTCCATGAAGTCCTTTTTTTTTTTTTTTTTTTGGTCAGAGTGGAGTAAACTGAACAGAACACCTTTTCTGTTTTCCTAGTAGATATCAGAGTCTTTGTTACCACTCAGTGTTTAAAAGTCTGATAGTATACAATGTAAGCACCTGGGAAGTTATTGGAGAAATACAGTGTGTGGGGTAGAAATGTTAATTTTAAAATGCCATTATTAAAACTTTTCTGGAAGCTTGGAAAGCCCTAACTAAAGTGGACAGATTGCCATATGTGTGAAAAAAAATCTTTGCTAGAAATTAAGTATGTGTGAATCTAAAAGACAAGCAGAAGCATACTCAGCTTATGAAGGAATGTTATGCATATTAGCCACGAGGACAATAACGAATAGTTTATATGTTATTTAAATAATTACTTGCATTGGAGTTCTCATATGAGCCTAGTTCACACACCTAGGTAGGTAGGATGGTATAAAAGCCATAAGATTAAAATAAAGCATGATTTTGCAAATAATTTGTTCCTTTGAAGATTTATTTAATTCAGTGATGAAACAGGATACAGAATTACTCAGATGCTTGAGATCATCAACCAAAAATAAAATATTCAAAATATTTAAACTTAATGTGCTTTCTTTTTGGTTTCTTTTGTGCACACTACTTGGACACTTATATGGAGCAAGAGGAGTTCCATCTTCTTAGGAATATAAAGTTCCTGGTACACAGCTGCCTCCCTTAGGACCCTGCGTTTGCCTGTGAAATCCCAACAACCATTTTCATTTATGTTTCACTGTGATCCAGCTGAACATAACTATATCAAATAATGGTTGACCTAAAAATCCGTATGCAATTTTCAAAGAGTGCCCAAGAGAACAAAACTACAGATAAAAATTAAAATATGACTTCATGTGGAATGTTTTACCTTTCATGTGTGAGAGCCTTGTTAGAGTTTGGGAGCTTGCCTTTCTCCGTCACTTGTCTTCATGTGCTTATTGTTTAATCAACTGATTGGTAAATAGCAGTCCTTACATGCGTTTGTATGTTCTGGCAAAATGTGTTTTGTTTTTAAACTTCAAAGTGTTGCCAACTGTCAACATAAAGCATTGGTTCCTTGATTGCTTATTTCTAACTCCTCAGCTCCATCCCGACTCAACACACACTTTTAATGTTTTTTTTATAATTGTCAGCATATACATTCAACCCTATCTTGTGTGTGTTTATCCTTTGAATGATAACTACAGTCCTTGAAATCATCCTGGTAGCTTATAGCTGTAATGATATTATAAAACTTCTGCAGAATGAAAATTTCTATCTTATCATTTAAATCTTAAGCTATGGATAGTGATGGCAACTTGTATGGTTCTTTCCTGTACCTAGCTGTCACTTTCTTTCCTTTATTATGCTTAGAAATGTTTTGTCCAGAAATACAAAAATGCATTATGATATTACTCCAGTGGTATGCAGCCAATGAATTAACATATGCATTGGAAACAGGTGAGGGAAAATGGTACAAATTTGGGAAGAGGCAAGAGTCATAACACTGGTTTGAGGTGTGATTCCAACATTGACTAGTGGTCACACCTCATATGTCTGAAGCTAAAATGGGATCATCTACTCATACCCATCATAGTAAGTGCTCCAGATTTTTATCACCTCAAGTTCTTTATGCATCTAGGCATGGAATAAAGCTAGCTTTTTAAGAGAGACAGCTAGACGGCTGCGATTTAAAAATTTCATTTGAATTCTTTTAGTAAAGACAAATAAAATGGATTCCAAGTGAACAGTAAAACACAACAAAGCAAAAATAAAAAGAGGGTGCCTGTTCTTTTTCCCTCTGAGCAATGTATTTATTATTAACATAAATGCAAACCATCATATTATTACTTTTATAAACCTATATCTAAATTTGTTTTAACCATATTCAGCAAACTAAATAAATAAAATGTTTCTAGTTAACATGTCTTAGTATGTATGAAAAAGATTGTCAAATTATGTGAGCAAGGCCTACTGCAATGGTAATACCCTGTACCAACATTGCTGCTTGACATTTACTCATAAGGAAGGTTGATTCCTAAGAGAAAAAGAACCTCTTATATTTTCTGCTCAAGACTGGACTTGGGAAAAAAAGTATTTGAAATGAAATGTATACGGAAGAAAAATAAATAAATATTTTTGATCATTTTTAATGCATAGAAAAACTAGATCAATATCTAAGTGATATGTTTGATGTGTCTTTTAAAATATACATTTTTTTTTCTCTAAGCCTCATTCTGGAAAGGATTAAATCCTAATTGGAAAGTGTCTGAAAATAATACATTAAAGATTTAAAAAAAACTTTTAAAGATGGTAAAATAGGTTAATGATTAAATAGAGGCAGAGAGGGATTAAACAAAAGGAAAATATAGGCAGGAGTGAGGTGTGATCACTGGAGTCCTTGAAAAAAATAGTTTTGGCTTTTCCACAGAGCACATGGTAGGACTGCATTTTTATACCTTCTTGAAGTTAGATATGGACTGATGAATTCATCTGGTCAATAAGATGTGAATGCAGGTAATATTTGTTGTTTGAGAGAAAGCTTTAAGAGCCGCTGAGTATTTTTCCATTCTACCTTTCCTTCTGTCATGGTGACCAGCAACGTTTGTGATGCCAAATGCTCTATTACTCTACTTCCAGTATTACTGTATTTCTATTAACCTAACTTCCAAAATAAGACACCCAGTTGTAGACCTATAGCATGAGCGGAAAACAAATTTTTGTTCTTTTAAGCCACTGTGATTTGAGATTGTTACCATAGCAAAATCTAGCCTAACTTAACATATAAGGCTTTATACAAAAATCTTATGGTGTGAAATACTTTATGACTTAACAGAAATGGCTAGTAAATGGCTCTGTGTTTTCCACCCCACTTATTGCCAGCAATTGGGTACTTGTGGCCATATGAGTGATAGACAATACAATTCCTCAACCTCCTTCCTACAATCAGCTTCTCGGAAATGCTTCTGATAATAAGTATGGTAGGCTTGTTGGCCCCAGAAGCTGGCCATGAGATAAGAGCTAGAGTGAAGTGAAATATGATTTCCAATGATATTTGTTTATTTCTAACATTTCGTTAACTGTAAACCAACACTTGGAAAATTGTGTTATAGCTATGGTTCTGTGATTCTGTTCTCTGTGTTTGTGTGTGATTGTCTAGAAGATAAGTCAATATTCTTTCCCACATTCAAGGCACCTCACAATCTGGTCTCAACCCATCAAACTAAATCTCCCATTTTTGGATATGTATTTCTTATTTCAAATAATCTGTTATTTTACCAAACCAGTTTCTTCATGGCTATTGTTATCATTCCTTGCAATGAATGAAATGGCCTGCACTTATTTATCAGCTTGCTTAAAGTCTGTTGATTTTTTAAGGTCTTCCTCAAGTCCAACTTTCTCCATCATGAATATTCAGATCATTGTTGACCGTTCTTATTTTCTGTAATTTAAATGCTTTAACCATTTGGGCACCTAATGGCAGACTAATTCCTGGAACTTTTGTAACCTTTTCTTTTAAAATGGATTACACATGGGGCGCCTGGGTGGCTTAGTCGGTTAAGCGTCTGACTTTCGCTTGGGTCATGATCTCGCGGTTCGTGGGTTCCAGCCCCGCGTTGGGCTCTGTGCTGACTGCCAGCTCAGAGCCTGGAGCCTGTTTCAGAGTCTGTGACTCCGTCTCTCTCTGACCCTCCCCTGCTCATGCTGTCTCTCTCTCTCTCCTAGAAAAAAAAAAAATGGATTACACATTCATGGAAACCAAAGATAGAATTTTATTTCTTTGGATTTTCTGCTAATGTTTTGCCTAGTTTTGTAGCCTAACAAGCACATAGCATGTCAGTGGAAGAATGATTGAATGAGTCAATGATAGCATGATTTAGAGATTCCTGAAGGTCTTTTGCTTTCCTGAATTTATAAGCATCTTCCTAATTTTTTGACTGAAATAGCCAGCTATAATTTTTCCTTTTGATTTAAAAAAAAATCTCAATTGGTCTGTATGGCACAATTACACAGGGAGCTTAAAAAAAAAACTACCACTGACTAGGCCTCATCTTTAATCTACTTTATCAGGTTGGAGGAATTTAGGAATCTGTAAAATGGGTATAATAGCAGTGCATGTCAAATTATTGTGAGAGCTCAGTTAATATCAATGATGATTGCTATGTTCAGTTTTAGTTATACAAGTACTAAACTAAGTCTCTTCAAAGCTTGGAAATACCCATGTTTTACAACCTTCACAGATTTATTATTACACAAAATTTAGGAACCTTTATGCCATGCCTTTGTAAATATTATTTAATACTGTGGAACCTTTATGCCATGCCTTTGCAAATATTATTTAATACTGTAAGAATTGCTTTTCTTGATTTGTCTTTCATGGAGGTTTATGTTACCTCTTCTGTTAAACTTTCTTAATTCTTAACCATTAACCTAATGTTATTTCCCCAAAAGAAAGTAAATTTCATCTTCCTCTCTGCCCATCTCACACTCTAATAAGCATTTCCTATAGGGATTCCCAAAGTATTTTGCTTTGTGGGGTCTGTCTCATCATTGGGCCACAATTCCTGAAGGGCAGTAAGAAGCTTTTCTTTATGATCCATCTTCATATACAATTCCTAGAATACTGGCACCAATAGGTTTATTGAATGCAAATCTTAAATCTTTAATGCTAGTCTTAGTTCCTCACTCTAAGAAGAAGCTAGAAGAACCCAACATTAGTTCTCTTCCATGACCCTTCCTCTAAAAATATGCATGCCTTAATATTTTATTTTAACTGTTCGATGCATTAAGAAGAGTTCACACAATTCCAAGGGAAAAAAGATTTTGTCCCTCTCTGGAAATGTTAGATTTTTGCCACATCACGAACAGCACCATTTTGAGGCATGTGGGTGGCTCAGTCGGTTAAGCATCTGACCTTGGCTCAGGTCATGATCTTGCGGTTTGTGAGTTTAAGCCTTCTATCCAGCTCTCAGCTGTCAGCACAAAGCCCGCCTAGATCTTCTGTCCTTCTCTCTTTGTGACCCTCCCCTTCTTGTGCACTCTCTCGCTTTCAAAAATAAACATTAAAAAAATCTTTAAAAAAAATAGTGTCTTTTTATACCTAAAACATTTTTTTCAACAAATTCCTTCATATTCTTCCTTCTTCTGAATATTTCAGGTATGATCATCTTTTACACACACATACGCACACACTTTATAAACCATGGGCCTGGCCTTTCGAAGTTTTTTCCAAACTTTTTCTTTTGAATTAATTAGTATTCTTGATTAGACTTCCTATATTCATTTTGTGTCTCCACTTCTCCTTAGATTGTAGCTATCTAACTTTACATTTAAATTATTTGGAATTATATTAAATTAAAATTCAGCTTGTCAGTCACATCAGTTATGTTTCAAATGCTTAATAGCTAAATGTGGCTACTGGCTACATACTGGACAGTGCAGAGAGAGAATTTCCATCAGAATAGAAAATTCTTAGCACTGGGAGAGACCAGTTTTCAAATGATATTTCATGAGTGAAAAATTTGCTTTTTTCTTTGAAATATGCATTTATTATTGAATATAGAACACATTGCTTTGGAATTAATATTTCTCCAGAAACATATTTTCATGAATGTGAACACAAAATATTCATATTGCCTCAAATTTATTTCAACAATAAAAAATATTCATGTATGTGTTCCTGTATGTAGGAGCACATTCCTGAAAACTTCATTGTAAAAATTCTAACATGGATTTTTAAACATATATTTTGAAATCTGAAAAGGGACAATTTTGACAAATCTGACAAATTTGACAAATCTGAAGAGGGCAAAAATGCTCATGTAGTGGAAGGTAAATGTAAGCAATATAATTATTTCTCAGAATGTTTCTAGAATTCTTGATTATTTGAACAAAATACAATGTCCTACTTAAAGAGCAGGAGTCAATTTTCCTTGCCAGATAATATAGATGCAATGATATTTTAAATAAAAGAAGGCTTTATATTTCTTGAAGAGTGAATTATATTATTGAGACTATTAGTCATTTGAAAATTCTAAAGGTTATATTAATAAATTATGCACATTCTTCAATTAAGTTTGACACTGCATAAGACACATGCATAATTGATGTTCATTCAGATTAAGACAAAATGTAAATATCAAACCTTAGAACACTGGGTATTTGGTCTCCTTGGGCATTAAGTTCAAGCAAATCTCATTACTTTTTAATGTCCTTTTACAAAGGATTGCATTATGCAGTAGTGTCAAATCACATTCCAGTGTTTGAAAAAGCCTATATCAGATCTAGCTACTATACAGGCCACATAAATACCAAACATTTGGCCAGTATGTTTGGTAATGTAAGTGAATGATTTGCTCTGTTTAACCCAAATCTAATTAACATATTATAATAATAATTAATATTACATCGGCTATCTATTTAATAATTTAAAATGTACTACTTATGAAGTATAAGTGTTCGATGGGGTTTTGGTGGAATGAGAATGAGAGGAAAGCAGAGTTTCTACAAATAGGTTAAAAATGACAATAGTTGGAAGATGGATCTATTAAATTTCCTGAGATGGATCTATCAATTTCCTGAAATTATTGTGTTTTTTAAAAAAATTCCTTGTGTTATGGCTGATTTACTTGTACAAGGGAATTTTACATTGTAGAACAGGCTATTTCATTCCCCAGCCCTTTACAATTCTACCTCATGGTTTGCTGTGTGAATGTTTCTAGCTGTAAATATCAGAGGTCAACTCAAGCCAGCTTGAACAGACCAACAAAGAAATCTGCTTTAAGGATGTCGAGTTTTTGTGAAATTCTTACATGAAACTCAAGTACAGAGGTAGGCATTCAGTTAGTTCCACTGACAGGAAGTGGAACTAGGAACAGGAATGAAAAAAAACATGTGGAATGTAAAATGTAACCCCCTGATTCTTATCTACGTCCACTCTCTCATTGCTGCTTTATTTTCTCCGTGCAGATCAGTTTTCTCTATTACTTTAGTTACATGAAAGAAAATGGCTGTCGCCAAATCTAAATTTTTATTTTTATTTTCTTTTTTAAAATATTTTTATTTATTTCTAGGAGAGAGAGAGAGAGAGAGAGGCAGCGTGAGCAAGGGAGGGTCAGAGAGAGAGGGAGACACAGACTCTGAAATAGCTCCAGGCTCTGAGCTGGCAGTCAGCACAGAGCCCGACGCGGGGCTGGAACCCACGAACCGCGAGATCATGACCTAAGCGAAAGTCAGACGCTTAACCGACTAAGCCACCCAGGCGCCCCTAAATTTTTAGATTGCCACCATTCAGGAGATAAACTTGTTAAATATCCTACTTAAACCTGCTGTCTAATTTCCCATGAGTGAGTCACCAATCCATGTTTCAGGACAGCAGATACTCTTAAATGGAGTTTGGACTAACTGCCCAAAGCGCGATATAGTTTCATACTTAAATGTCTTTTCTTCATTTACTAGCCAACTCTAACTGGCTATTGGGAAGTTGCAGCCTCCTCTCCTCTCTCCTCTCTCCTCTCATCTTCTCTCTCCTCTCACCTCCTCTCTCCTCTCCTCTCCCATCTCCCCTCTCCCCTCTCCCCTCTCCTCTCAGTAGAGGAAAGGCATGTGGGCATGGTGCTGGGACATTTAAGTATCTAATATTTTGATCTTTAAGCATCTAATACAGGTCACTGTGGGCCAGGGCATGCAAACTACCTGGCCCTATGCCCACTCTGAGATATACTTCTAATTAGTTTGTACAATCACTTGTGAAACTTGCCACAAGATATCTGAGTACAAAATAAGGTTGATTTATTAAAGGAGAGAATGGCCTTTTTCAGTATACAACTTCTGCTGAAGATTTTTCAGAAATTATTCTTCCAATGTTCAGCCTTCGTTCTTTCAAACTTATTGGTTTGAGTTACATTTTGCTTCAATTGTTTTTCATCTGTGCAAATGAAAAACTGCTCATCAGTGATTAGACAAACCTGGTTGAATTTGGCTGAATTCCAGGCAGCCATTTTTAAGTCAATATGTGACCACACATGCATATCACTCGGGGTTTCATTCGAGAGCAGATCAGATTTCTTATTTGCTCATTAGCTTTTGGTGCAAACTATTTTGAAACCAGGCAAAGATTTCTTTTCCAACCTATTTTTAATTAAAATATGTTTCTGTAGCCCTTCTGTCTATTTAAATGTACCTTCTAACCTTTTACTACCTGAATCTGGAGAACAGGTCATAAAACATTAAATATGAGAAAGCTGGGAAATGTAACACACTATAAATGCATGAAGGTAGGAGTTCAAAATGTGTGGACATAAAGATTTTATTTCTTTACATAAGGTTTAAATGAAGAGTCTGTTGTATAAATCTTTACTTTCAAAGTGGACTATCATTTTTAAGCAAGAAGAAAGGAATGCCTTAAGAATAATTCAAAAGAACCAAAAATAAAGGTACCTATGCATACGTTGGAACTTCCCATTTTCCTCCAAATCACAATGTAAGTGTGGTAAATGTTTACAAAGCTTATACATGAATAATAATGTTATAGCAAAGATATACATTTTATATAATCTATTTTGTTAGGTCAAGTTTTGTATACCATTTTATATTTTAACATATGCATTAAGACATAATTTAAGTTTTGCCTCCCAGAAGTCCTATGTTTTATCATCATCTTCTATTTGTAAATGAGGAACCTGTGAGTAGAAGAGGAGAAGATGACTTACAAGAGGTTCACAGACACTGAGCCTGTCTCCTGGCACCAAACTTATTTACCTTGAATAAACAGGGCCTGGATGTTTCAAATAACAAAATGCTACATTATTATTACTGTATCTGTATCTGAAAGAAACTTGACGACAATATTTTATGATGTTTTCATAAAACTTGTAGTGCTTCTAGTGGTAGTAGTAGTGATGAGAGAAAGTGGCTGGTAGTATAGTAGGAAAGTAATCCAGGTCATGTGCCACCTAAAATTCATGTTGGAACATGCACAGAGCTAAAAACCAAGAAGCAAAAAACCCAATAAGCCAAAACCAAAACAAACACACACAGCAATGTAGGCATATTAGTATATTGCTGCTAATTGATGAGCTGCATTTAACTGTGCATGCACTTGAACGAAAATCTAAATAAAGCCTTTCAAAGGTAAGACCTGGTAGGTTTGAGATCACAGAAGTATTTCAGGAAATTCAGTGAAATGTATTTATACAAATCTTCAGCACACACAATGAACTAGATAGGGCTAATGAAAAGAGAGATGTGTAATAGGAAGTAAATTAGCCCCAAAGCCAGCTTTTCTCTGCTAGACAATAGATACAGTTTAGGACCAAAAAAAAAAAAAAAAAAAAAAAAGCTTGATTTTTTTTTTATCAAATATCAAAAAGGATGTACTTATAATTAGATTTAGCTTTTCCCTCTGATTTTTGGATAAGGACTTTGACTATAGTAAAAAGAGGATTAATCACACATTTTAGTGAAAATCTCATAACAGCTTTCCAGATAATAACCTTATATTGACCAGTGGAGAAGTACTGGTCTGCCAGCTTTGTGAAATCTAAATATCGCCTGTGTCAAATTAGAAACAAATAGCTGCTCACAGACATGTAAATAAAATGTGGTTTGTAAAAGCATTTTAGGACCTGCAAAGCACTATTCAAATCTGCAGCTATTGTTTTTAATTTTTTAATGTTTATTTATTTTTGAGAGAGAGAGAGAGGGAGAGACAGAGCGCCAGAAAATGCATGCCAGTGGGGGAGGGGCAGTGAGAGAGAGACACACACAGAATCAGAAGCAGCCTCCAGACTCTGAGCCGTGAGCACAGAGCCTGAAGTGGGGCTTGAACCCACAAACTGTGAGATCATGATCTGAGCTGAAGTGCAGTGCTTAACCAACTGAGCCACTCAGGCACCCCAAGCTATTGTTTTTAGTTAACTGTGATATGGAGATATATTAGAAATTTAGTTTACCTAATATTTTCTTCAGAAATATCTCATTATAATCTCATGAATAAATGCAATAATTTTTAGTTCCTCGTTCTGAGTCCACTAATATTCTTATTTTTGGTCTTTAGGAGGTCTTTATTTCTGTGATTGACAGTCTTAAAAACTCTGCAACAAATATAATTAAAATAAAGAAATGCCATACTGTTTTTATAATCATTTTAATTTTAAAAGTATGTCTATGTCTCTATTAAATTGTGATTTTTAAAAAATTTAGCAGGCTATTAAAGAAATCACTAGTGATATGTTTACCCTATAGTGTTAGCTTAAATATCTCCTTTTTAATTGTTCTTCAACATTATCACTCTCTATGTTGAAGTCACTTATACATTTATTTCATCTCTTAGCATTTACTACATTTGCAAGGTTTATGTACATTTTCATATAAGGTGGTTTTTTAGAATTTTCTTTAATACATTTAATACATTTAAACTATGTAGATAAAATGAATCTTGAGCACACACAATAAATGTCACATCTGATTTTTTGCTTAGGGAAAAACTAACTTTTCTTGAGGAAATTTGCTAATCATTAATGAAAGATACCAGTAGAAATTACAATATTAATAGCATTTACATTATACATTGATTTTCTAAAACTCTGGTTTGATTCAGAGTAACTGTTTTCTCTCATTTCTTTTAAATTCATGACAGACTAGGTGATAGGAGGAGGGAATAGGGTCTAGAAGGCAACAGATGCTTTTTTCATAGGACAGTACCTTTAAAATAATGTCAAGTCACTGAGATAAAATGTAACTGTGTCAGGTTGTGGTTTTAAAGTTCCATGGGATACCTGGGTGATTCATTCGGTTAAGTGTTTGACTTCAGCTCAGGTCATGGATCTCATGGTTTGTGAGTTTGAGCCCCGCGTTGGATTCTGCGCTGACAGCTCAGAGCCTGGAGCCTGCTTCAGGTTCTGTATCTCCTCTCTCTGCCCCTCCCCTGCTGGTGGTCTCTCTCTCTCTCCCTCTCAAAAATAAACATAAAAATATTTTTTAAAATATTCTAGATAAAATAATAAATGAATATTTGAATTCAAGTTCTAAGTTTTTAATTTTAATCATTAAAAAACTCTTCCACAGCTAATAAGAAAGTGTCTTGCCCATAGCAGATGCTCAATAAATGTGGAAGGAACTGGTTCTGCTCAGCAATACTAATCCAGACTAACAATTTATTAGCTGGCCCCACCAAACTGCCCACTAGATGGCAGTACTACACAGAGAAGAATTTAGAATTTGCTTGGTAGAAAAATTGCATTTATAAACGTGTTTTGTTGGGTTTTTTTACAGCAACAAAAAAACTTTAAATATTTTAAAGTTAAAACAACTCTACGTTCAATTCTTGTAATTTGTTTTTGTTTGATTTTTAAATTAGTTTGGACAATTATAAAATTATTAATCCTCCTGGAAAAAAGTATATCTCTTGGGTTCAGGTCACTTGCATGAAGTCATTGCATGTGGTCATATTTCCAGGAATAGAGAAGGCATAAGCAAAGCAAACACTGAAGGAAATTTCCTCATTCATCATGCTACAACTACTTGTAGTGGGTTATTCTGTTTTAAAGGCAAGCATCCCAGAAACTCACAAAGCACAGAGCATTATGCTTGCAGTTCATGATAACCGGTATCCATGACTGAAGGAAGCACGGACAAGTGAGATTGAACAGAGCATCCTAATTCACTTTTAGTATCCAATAAATCTTGATAAAAAGACTTTAATCCCAATATGTGGCATTGTAGTTAAAATATATCATAGCTGAAGTTGAGGATCTATTTATGGATATAATAAAGTCATTTGTGTTCCATTTTTATTATTTAAATTTAGTACCTAAAAACAAAAATTTTAGTATTCTAAAAACATGACCTGAGCAGAAGTCAGACATTTAAGTGACTGAGCCACCCAGGTGCCCCTAACTAAATTTTTTCTTATGTTTTCTAAAAGTTAGTAACTGAGGTAATTTGTAAATTTACTCAAGCTTACTTTTATTTTCCCATACTTACTTTTAAGTGGGAGATACTAGAGGCTAGTGTTAGAGGTTAGTCACCAGCTAGTGATTGCAAGTACTTGATTTGTCACCATTGCATATCAATACAACTTTCTTATTGTCTTAGTTATCTATTTAGTCTCATAACAAATTACCTTAAGACATAACTGAGTAAAACATCATGCTTTATTATCTCAGAAGATCTGTGGTGACTTAGCTGGCCACCTCTGTCTCAGTGTCTTTCATGAGGCTGTAATCAAGGTGTCTTCAAAGGCTGTGGTCATTCATGTAGCTATTGACAGTCCTCAGGTCCTTACTGGTTATTGGCCAGAGACATCTATTTGATCTTTATAGGACCATCTCTAGTATAGCAACTTTCCCCATGGATTGGATTCCAAGACACAGATATACTGATACAAAATGACCAAGCAAGACGGATGTCCTGGTTGTTTTTAGCCCTATCTCAAAAGTAGCATTCCATCACTTTTGCTATATTATCTTCCTTAAAAGAGAATCACTAGGCCTAGCCTACACTTAAATGACAAATATTACATAAGGCATTACTTACCAGAAGGCAGAGATCATTGGACATCATTCAAGAAGTTTTCTACCACTATTTATTGATTTTGCTATGACTATCAGAATCATAAAGTGTACATTTCCTCTGTAAAAGATAGCCTTACAAAGAAGGTGATCAGTAATAGTGATTAGCACAAAAGTAAAAAAAACATTAAATGTTAGAAAAATTAAGGAGTGAAGTACCAAATAATGTGGTTATGATTTACGAATTTACTATTAGAAGAAAAAGAAAAATGTGTATAAAATTATTTCAGTGAATATTATAGACAGCACATTATTTACTTATCAAGATAAATATTCATGGTAACAGAAACTTGAAAAATAGTTGATTTGGGGCAAGATTAAACACTGGAAACATATTCAACACTTACACAGATTATTAAAATCATTCTAGACTATCAACATGATCTGATTTATATTTTGCAAAATTTGCCACACCTTAGGGAAAATTTTTCATGTGATTTAAAAGATTTTTTAAATCACTACAAATTAAAATAAATATTTGACTTTATTAATATTAAATAGATTACAATTTTATAGACAATAAATTTCTTATTCTAGCAGTGTAAGATTTTGTTTTAAAGAGAAGGATTTCTCTTTAACATATCCCAAATAACACTTACTTTTATCATTTATATATCTCCTCAAAGTATCTTTATCAATTACCTTATTAAAATGGAAAAATGAGTTTAAATTTTCAGATCAACATCTTTCATAAACTGCATATGTAAATACAGTAAAGTAGGACAATAGATATTTATAATTAAAAATTAAAGGATCTTGTTTTTTAAAAGGCAAATCCCTGTAAACGATACATGACTAGAAATTTTTCATCAGGTATAGAAAAAGTAAACCATGAAAATTTTCTTTCTACCACTTGGAGAACAAAATATAATATAATTTAGAAAAAAATCATGGTAATATAAAGAACTTCCCATCTCAAAGTATAATACTGTAATGTATTTGAGTACAATGTATATTGTTGAAATGAAAATAAGTTAATGAGGGAAACACTGGTAATTTTGAAAAAACAAAACTTGTTAAATATTTATAATTTTTCCAACACATTGACTATTTATTTCACTTTCTATGCAGAGTCATTGGGAAGATTAAATGATATCATTAATGATAGTCCTACCTCAATTTTACAAATAGGGAAATTGATACTCAGAGTCATGAATGAAGTGGTTTTATCGAAGGTCACTAGTTAGGATTAAAAATTCAAGTCTTACTCAAAAATCTTGAGCTCTTTCATGGTTTTTGGAATGTGTCAAAAATTCTTAACAAATATCACTTATACTTCACAAATTTGAATTATGATATTAGCTATTTAATCACAGTGGGAAAGTTAGGTGCAAAATATCTAAATGGAGTTCTGATACATAAAAACTCAACTTCTTACTCAAAATTGAATAAATTTGATTTGTAACTTAAGGAAATCTTCAGTCTTTCTTTGAAAGATACACTTAGATACAAAGAAAACAATGAAAAAGAACCACTTTGGCTGATAGAAATTTTAAACAAAAACGTCAGAATAATGTAAGGGACCCCTATATATCTACCCAACTTTTACAACTATTGATACTATACCATTTTTGTTTCATCTGTGTCCTCCTCCACCCACCTGGTATTATTTTTATAGTTTTTAAGGTGTTATGTATATACACTGTTATGTGACACACACATTTTCAAGCTCTAGAAATTTTCCTCACCCTGGAGGTTTTCTTCATCTCATTTCCCAGTGTGTTCCCTCTCCCCTGCTTTTGTGATTATTTCTCTCCCTTGAATATCTGTACTCATGGTAGCACTGCATATAAATGGAATCATAGAGAACGTTTTCTTTTGTATCTGGTTTCTTTCTCCTGGTATAATATCTATGAATTTTACCAGTATCTTTTTTCTCTCTAGTGCCATTCTATCCAGCTTTATTGAGACATAATTGACATAACCTTGTGTAAGTTTAAGGTGCACAACATGATGATTTGCAAAATGATTACTACAGTAAAGTTAGGTAACACAGCCATCACCTCACATAGTTACCTTTTTCTGTGTGTGATGAGATTTTTTAATATCTACTCTTTTACAAATTTTCAAGTATATATACAGTATAGTTTAGTCTGCTAACATCTATAACATCTTGCTGAGTAATATTCCATGAGGTGAACACACCTACCGTTTACCATTTATGTATTTTCTTATTGAGAGCTAGGTTGTTTCTAGTTTTTACTTCTATGAATAAATCTGGCATAAACATTATATAAGTTATTGGTGTTGATTTATATTTTCACATTTCCTGGGAAAATAACTAGACATTGAATTCTCAGATGAAAGGTAGGCATATATTTAGTTTTATAAGAAACTGCCAAAACTTTTCAAAAGTGGTACCATTTTATATTCCCATTATTAACGTATGAGAGTTTCACTTTATTTACATCCTCACCAACAGTTGGTATTATCAGTTTTTCTTTGTATTTTATTTTGGCCATTTGAGTGGCTGTGTAGCACTATCTCATTATAGTTTGTTTTTCATTTATCAAGTTACTGGGGATGTTGAGTATTTTTAAAAGTTTGTTTATTGTTTAATTTATATCCAAGTTAGCATATGGTGCAACAGTATCTCAGGAATAGATTCCTTAATGCCCCTTACCCATTTAGACCATCCCCCCTCCCACAATCCCTCTAGCAATTCTCTGTTTGTTCTTCATATTTAAGTCTTTTATGTTTTGTCCTCTTCCCTATTTTTATATTATTTTTGCTTCCCTTCCCTTATGTTCATCTGTTTTGTATCTTAAAGTCTTCATATGAGTGAAGTCATATGATATTTATCTTTTTCTGACTGACGTATTTCACTTAGCATAATAGTCTCTAGCTCCATCCATGTAGTTGCAAATGGCAATATTTCATTCTTTTTGATTGCCAAATAATACTCCATTCTATTTATGTATACCACATCTTCTTTATCCATTCATCCATTAATGGACATCTGGGCTCTTTCCATATTTTGGCTATTGTTGATAGCACTGCTATAAACATTGGGGTGCATGTGCCCCTTTGAAACGGCACACCTGCATCCTTTGGATAAATACAGAGTAGTGCAATTGCTGGGTCGTAATGTAGTTCTATTTTTAATTTTTTGAGGGACCTCCATACTGTTTTCCAGAGTGGCTGCACTAGTTTGTGTTCCCACCAGCAGTGCAAAAGAGTTCCTCTTTCTCTGCATTTGCACCAACATTTGTTGTTGCCTGAGTTGTTAATATTAGCCATTCTGACAGGTGAAGTGGTATCTCATTGTGGTTTTTTGTTGTTGTTTTTTTTTTTTTTAATTTCTAGGAGAGAGAGAGACAGCGTGAGCAGGGGAGGGTCAGAGAGAGAGGGAGTTACAGACTCTGAAACAGGCTCCAGGCTCTGAGCTGGCAGTCAGCACAGAGCCCGACGCGGGGCTCGAACCCACGAACCGCGAGATCATGACCTAAGCGAAAGTCGGACGCTTAACCGACTAAGCCACCCAGGCGCCCCTCATTGTGGTTTTGATCTGTATTTCTCTGAAGGTGAGTGATGTTGAGCAGGTTTTCATGTGCCTGTCTGCCATCTGGATATCTTCTTTGGAGAAGTATCTATTCATGTCTTTTGCCCATTTCTTTGCTGGATTATTGTTTTTTTGGGTGTTGAGTTTGGTAAGTTCTTTATAGATTTTGGATACTAACCCTTTATCTGATATGTCATTTGCAAATATCTTCTCCCATTCTATCAGTTGCTTTTTAGTTTTGCCGATTGTTTCCTTCGCTGCGCAGTTTTTTATTTTGATGAGGTCCCAATAGTTCATTTTTCCTTAGGTTTCCTTGCTCTCTGGAGATGTGTTGAGTAAGAAGTTGCTGAGGGTGAGGTCAAAGAGTTTTTGCTTGCTTTCTCCTCTAGGATTTTGATTTCTTTTTGTATTACATTTAGGTCTTTCATCCGGTTTTAGTTTATTTTTGTGTATGGTGTAAGATAGTGGTCCAGGTTTATTTTTCTGCATGTCACTGTCTAGTTTTCCCAGCACCACTTGCTGAAGAGACTGTCTTTATTCCATTGGATATTCTTTCCTGCTTTGTCAAAGATTAGTTGGCCATACATTTGTGGGCCCATTTCTGGTTTCTCTATTCTGTTCCTTTGATCTGAGTGTTTGTTTTTGTGCCAGTGCCAAACTGTCTTGGTGATTACAGCTGTGTAATACATCTTAATGTCTGGGCGTGTGATGCCTCCATCTTTGGTTTTCTTTTTCAAAATTGCTGTGGCTATCCTGGGTCTTTTCTGATTTCATCAAATTTTAGGATTGTTTGTTCTAGCTCTGTAAAGAATGATGGTATTATTTTGATAGGTATTGCATTGAATACATAGATTACTTCGGGTAGTTTCAACATTTTAACAATGTTTGTTCTTCCAATCCAGGAGCATGGAATATTTTCCGTTTTTTCCCCCTTTTTGTTTGTCTTATTCAATTTCTTTCATAAGCTTTCTATAGTTTTCACTGCATAGTTTTTTCACCTCTTTGATTATATTTATTCCTCTCTATTTTGTGTTTTTTGATGCAATTGTAATTGGGATCGATTTCTTGATTTCTCTTTCTGTTACTTCATTATTGGTGTATAGGAATGCAACCAATTATGTGCATTGATTTTATATCCTACAGTTTTGCTGAATTCATGGATCAGTTCTAGCAGCTTTTTGGTGGAGTCTTTTGGGTCTTCCATATAGAGTATCATGTCATCTGTGAAGAATGAAAGTGGAATCTTGGTCTGGTTTTGGAAATCAAGGTAATGCTGGCTTCATAGAAAGAGTTTGGAAGTTTTACATCCATAGCTCAAAGAGAATAGGTGTTAACTCTTCTTTAAATCTTTGGTAGAATTCCGCTGTAAAGCCATCTGGCCCTGGACTCCTGTTTTTTGGGAGATTTTTGATTACTAATTCAATTTCTTTGCTGGTTATGGGTCTGTTCAAATTTTCTATTTCTTCCTGGTTCATTTTGATAGTTTATATGTTTCTAGGAATTTTTCCATTTCTTCTGCATTGCCCATTTTATTGGAATATAATTGCTCATAATATTCTCTTATTATTGTTTGTATTTCTGTAATGTTGGTTGTGATTTCTCCTCTTTCATTCTTGATTTTATTTATTTGAGTCCTTTTTACTTTTTAATCAAACTGGGTAGGGGTTTATCAATTTTGTTAATTCTTTCAAAGAACCAGCTCCTCGTTTCATTGATCTGTTCTACTGGGTTTTTTTGTTTGTTTGTTTGTTTGTTTGTTTGCTTTTGGGTTTGTTTTTTGTTTTGTTTTGTTTTGTTTTTGGTTTCAATAGCATTGATTTGTGCTCTAATCTTTATTATTTCCTGTCTTCTGCTGGTTTTGCATTTTATTTGCTGTTCTTTTCCCAGCTCTTGAAGGTGTAAGGTTAGGTCGTGTAAAGTTAGATTATGTATATAAAGTTAGTTATGTATTTCTTCCTTCTTTAGGAAGGCCTGGATTACCATATGCTTCCCTCTTATGACTGCCTTTGCTGTGTCCCAGAGGTTTGGGGCCTTGGTGTTATCATTTTTATTGGCTTCCATGTACTTTTTAATTTCCTCCTTAATTTCTTAGCCCATTCAATCTTTAGTAGGATGTTCTTTAGTCTCCAAGTATTTGTTATCTTTCCAAAATTTTTCTTGTGGTTGATTTTGAATTTCATAGCATTGTAGTCTGAAAATATGTAGAGTATGATCTCAATCTTTTTGTACTTGAGGGCTAATTTGTGTCTCAGGATGTAATCTATTTTGGAGAATGTTCCATGTGCACTCAAGAAGAATGTGTATTCTGCTGCTTTAGGATGAAATGTTCTGAATATATCTGTTAAGTCCATCTGGTCCAGTGTGTCATTCAAAGCTATTGTTTCCTTGTTGATTTTCTGTTTAGATTGTCTGTCCATTGCTGTAAGTGGGATGTTGAAGTCCCCTACTATTACCGTACTATTATCAATGAGTTTCTTTATGTTTGTGATTAACTGATTTATATATTTGGGTGTTTCCACATTTGGAGCATAAATGTTTACAATTGTTAGGTCTTCTTAATTATGATAAAATGCCCTCTTCATCTCTTGTTACAGTCTTTACTTTAAAATCGAAATTGTCTGATATAAGCATGGCTACTCCAGCTTTGTTTTGGCAACCATTAGCACAATAGATGATTCTCCATCCCCTTATGTTCAATCTGAAGGTGACTTTAAGTCTAAAATGGGTCTCTTATAAGCAGTATATAGATGAATCTTGCTTTCTTATCCATTCTGTTCCCTTATGTCTTTTGATAAGAGCGTTTAGACCATTGACATTTAGAGTGAGTACTAAAACACATGAATTTATTGCCATTATGTTGTCTGTAGAGTTGGAGTTTCTGGTAGTGTTCTCTGGTCCTTTCTAGTTTCTGTTGCTTTTGGTCTTTTTGTTTTTGTTTTTTTCATGTTTTCTTCCCTCAGAAAGCTCCCCTTAAAATTTCTTGCAGGGCTGGTTTAGTGGTCATGAACTTCTTTAGTTTTTGTTTGAGAAACTTTTAATCTTTCCTTTTATTTTGAATGACAGCCTTGCTGGATAAAGATTTCTTGGCTTTGTATTTTTCCAATTCAGCACATTGAATATATCCTGCCACTCCTTTCTTGCCTGCCAAGATTCTGTGGATAGGTCTGCTGCAAACATGATCTGTCTTCCTTTGTAGGTTAAGGACTTTTTTCACTTGCTGCTTTCATGATTCTTTCCTTGCCTTAGTATTTTGTGAATTTGAATATGATATGTCTTATTGATGGTCAGTGTTTGTTGAATCTAATGGGAGTCTTCTGTGCTTCTTGGACTTTGATGTCTGTGTCTTTCCCCAGGCTAGGAAAGTTTTCTGCTATAATTAGCTCACATAAAACTTCTCCCCTTTTTTTCTCTCTCTTCATCTTCTGAATCTCCTATGATTCAGATGTTATTTCTTTTTAATAAGTCACCGAATTCTCTAATTTTGGTATCATTCTTTTTTTTTTCTCTTTATCTTCTGGGACCCCTAAGATTCTGATATTATTCCTTTTTAAAGAGTCACTGACATCTGTAATTTTTATTTCGTGCTCTTTTGCCTCAGTCTCCCTCTTTTGTTCTGCTTCATTATTCTCCATAAGTTTGTCCTCTATATTGCTGATTTACTGTTGTCCCTTATCCATCCTTACCATCGTGACATCTATTCAAAATTGCAGCTCAGAGCATTTTTTAAATTTCATCCCACTAGTTTTTACTTATTTTATCTTGCAGAAAGGAATTCTAATCTGTTTTCAACCCCAGCAAGTATTCTTATTACCATGATTGTAAATTCTGGTTCAGACATCTTGCTTTTATCTGTATTGATTAAGTCTCTGTATTTTCTTCCTTTTCTTTCTTTTGGGGTGAATTCCTTTGTTTCATAATTTTGGAGGAAGAAAAGGAATAAAGTTTAAAAAAATGAAAGTTAAAAAATTAAAAACAATATGAAGAAATCAAATAAAGGATGCTAGATCCTGTGTGTTTTGGTCTGTTTGTTGAAAGAAGCTTGACAGATTAGAAAAAAAGGGAAAGATAAGAAAGAAAAAAAGAAAAAAAAAGAGGGATAAAAAGAAAACGTTTGAAAATTTGAAAAAATGAATACAACAAAATAGAATAAAATAAAAAGATGAAAGAAAATAGAATTTTAATAGTTTACAAAAAAGTAAAAATATAGAAGAATATTAAAAATCTTTTTAATAAAAATGGAAAATAAAAATAAATTTTTTTCTTTCTATATTCAAGAATAAGAAAAGAAAAAAAGTATCGAATAAAAGGACCAATAAACAGAATGAAGTACGGTTGAAATTCCATCTGTTTTCCCATAGAAGTCATGCTATGAAGCACTTCATATTCTGTAAACTAAGCCGGTGGAGAGACTTGTGTTTGTCAGGAGCACTGTTGGCCCATTTGGGCCGGGTTTAGTGTAATGGCTCCAATTTCCACTAGATAGCGGGGCTTAGCTTACTGGGGTGGATGGCTGTGGCATGTATAGGAGGTATGCAAATACCCGGGAGGGGTGAAAATGGCGTCATCCAGCTCTCAGTCTCTAGTGTCGGAACCCTGTGCTCTCCACGACCAGCAGTCAAGCACCTTTGTCTCCAGCTTCTGTCCACTCTCTGCTTCTACACTGTTTGTGACCAAGCCGTCAGGGTGCCAGGCAGTCCCTCCTTTCCTGAATGTTGTTTCAAGTGGGGCTGCCTTCCTAACCCCTTACTTCTGAGGGATTGCAGCTTTGACCCATTCAGATGTTCTCGGGGAGGGTCTCCCTGAGCAATGGCAGGTGCTGACCCGCCCCCCAGGAAAGTTCGCAAGACCGTGGTGCTGCAGATGCCCAAAGACTGTAGCAGGGTGCCTGCCTGACCTAGAAGAAGTTCACGTGATCTTATAGCAATGGCGTTTCTGGGTTTATGGAAAATTACAACACACATCTGATGCCAGGCTTCCCCCTTAATGTCCTCGTTCCTGCATCAGTGAATGTGGCTCTTCTCCAAGATCCGCTAGGACTTTGCCTGCGGGGTGGCTGCACATCTCTATCAAATGTCCTCCCAGCAGGGGAACCGCCACTCCCTGTGTGGCCTGTGGACCCCTCAGACCTTGCTCTCTGCTCCCAGCTATTTGCCCTTACCCCCAGGGCACTGCCAGGTATCAGGCTTCAGAGTGTCCAACTTTGCACTGGCCCTATTTACAGAGTTAATGGAATTTAAACCCTTTCCTTTCTCCTTTCTTCCTTATTTGTTCAGTCCCTGCGCTATTTCCACTTTCTCTCCAGCTGCCTTTTTTTTGCGGGGGTGGGGGGGAAGGGGGAGGGGGGTGCTTTTCCTGTACTCTCTACCTGTCTCCTGTCTCTGTAGGCAAAAACAGCTCCCTTCCCTACCCAGCATCTCTCTCTCCCAGTTTACCTCTCTGCGCTGTATACCTGCCAAGTTCTGTGGTTCAGGTTGTGCAAATTGTTGTTTTAATCCTCAAATCAGTTTTCTAGTTGTGTAGGATGTTTTTGTGTTGATCTGGCTGCATTTCAGGAATGAGAGATGTAAAAAAAAATTTTTTTTTAAACTTCTAAGCTGTTCTGCCATCTTGGCCCCTCCCTGGATGTTGAGTATTTTTAATATACTTAGTAACATTCATAGATCTTCCTTTATGAAGTGTACTTGAAGTCTTTTGTCCATTTTATTATTTATTGTCCATTTATTATTTTGCCCATTTTATTTTGTCATCTTATTGAATTATGCGATTCCTTTACATTTTATATGCAGTTCTTTTTCTTTTAAAGTTTATTTGTTTATTTTGAAAGAGAGAGCACAAGTTGGGTAGGGGGCAGAGGGAGGGGGAGAGAGAATTCCAATCAGGCTCTGTGATATCAGTACAGAACCAGATACGGAGCTCAAATTCATGAACCTGGAGATCAGGACCTGGGCCCAGATCAAGAGTCAGACACTTAACTGACTGAGCCACCTAGGTGCCCCTGTATTTTATATACACTTCTATTGTCAGATATATGTTTTGCAAATATTTTTTCTCACTGTGTAGTGTGCCTCTTAATTTTCTTAAATGGAACCTTTTGCAGAGCAGATGTTTTAACACTGATGGAGCCTCATTTATGATTTTTCTCTTTTATGACTGCTGCTTCCCTTAAGAACTATTTGCCTAGTGCAGATTTAAAGATATTCTCCTGTGTTTTCTTCTAATTTTATGGCTTTTACATTCAGCTCTTTTATCCATCACAAGTGAATTTTTTTGTAAAGTGTGAGGTAAGGGACTTTCCCCATTTTGAATTGCTTTGATGCTTTGTTAAAAATTAATCATATCAGTGTGTTCAATAGCTTTGGATACTACATTCTGTTCTGTATGTCTTGTCTGTCTTTTTGCCAGTATTATATGTTTTTATTTACATAGCTCTATAGCAAGCATTAAAATCAGGTAGTATAAGTCCTCTAGTTTTCTACTTTAAAAATTGTTTTGGCTATATTTGGCTATTTCTATTTTCTTTTTTTTTAGTTTTTAACTGTTAATTTTTGAGAGAGAGTGTGTGCATGCACATGGGGGAGGGGCAGAGAGAGAGGGAGACAGAGGATCCATATCGGGCTCTGTGCTGACAGCAGACAGCCATTGGGGGGCCTTGAAATCAGGAATGAGAGATTGTGACCTGAGCCTAGTTTGACACTTAACCAACTGAGTCACCCAGGTGCCCCTATTTTTATATAAATTATGGAATTTCTTTAATTTTTAAAAAAATGTTCCCTGGAATTTATTATAGTTAATATGTGAGATAAATATTAAACAAATATTGAGCCTTCTGTTTTTATAATTTTTTAAACCATATTTTTGACATCAGTGAACTTATTTATGCAAGTTCAAAGTCATAATTTATTAAGTGCTATCACATCTATTAAACAGAAAGACAGTGATACAAACAAGGCATATTATGTGAATTTCTTTTCACTGCCAGAATATTTCAAATTTCATAATAGTTTCAGAGGTAATTGGAATGAACATGTCCTTTAGTCAAAGACAAACTGCATATTATTCAACATATTTTGAAACTTTCTTTCACCAAACTTATTGTAATTTATAAGAAGAATGGAAGAACAGACATTATATACATAAAGGTCTGCTTGGGCACAATAAATTCTTGAGTGTTTTCTTTACAATATATATGAATTTATAATCAATAGTTTGTAAAGAGTTCCTTTGATGATATCTGTTGAAGCATTATCCAAACTGATAACAAAGTGATATATCTTTAAAATTATTTTATGATACCTATAGAAATTATGCTTATATTTTACATGAGAGATGATGCTGAAATTCATGTACATATAATAGAAACTGAGAGGACAATAGAAATATGGACAAACTTATTTTTAAACAATTATTGGTCTTAAGAACAATTTTAACTTGAGCATATGAAATATCAAATATTAGTAAAATATTAGAAATACATATATTAGTATAAATATTAGAAATACATATATTTAATAAACATATTTCTTTCTAAGAAAATCAGGGAAAAAATCACCTTCTAGAAGAGAATAGACCTTCCATTTGTGGGAGAGAGTCTATAAAGTTGTTTTTCCCTCATCAAACAAATGCTCCAGCACAGAAGTTGAAAGGAGATAGATCTTTCCTTAGTCTGTCTCTCCTTTTTCCCTTGCTTTTTACCTTCCTAAACTCTTAATGTTGAGTGTCCTATAGTTCAGTCTCTGGATTGTCACTTGTGTTTTCCCCCATTCCCATGACTTTAAATACTATCTTTATGCTGATAACTACGTTACAACTTATTTTATTTTATGTTAGTGTCTCTTACTAGTTGTTTTGAGTTTACAATATTCATTGTAGCTTATCACAGTTTACTTTCAAATAATATACTGCCTCACATACGGTGTAAGAGACAGCCCTACACTTCCATTTATCCTTTTCTGTCCTTTGTATTATTGTTGCCAGACATTTTACACTTCATATGTTAAAAAATACACAATTGATTTTCAATTTTGCCCCCATACATTATTATTTTTATAGAGATTTAAACATATAAGTAAGTGTCTTTTATAAGTACCCATATATTTACCATTTCTATTAATTTTCAGATTCCATTGTATGAATCCAAATTTCCATGTGGTATTACATTCCATCTGATATTATATATCTAAATAGTTTTCTTAACATAGTCTACTCTAGAGACATCTGAGTGGCTCAGTCCATTAAGCTTCCAACTTCAGCTCAGGTTATGATCTCATGGCTTGTGAGTTCAAGCCCCATGTTGGGCTCTGTGCCCCATGTTGGAGCCTGGAGCCTGCTTCAGATTCTTTATCTTACTCTCTTTCTGTCCTTCCCCACTCACTCTCTGTCTCTCTCTCAAAAATAAACAAACATTAGAAAAAAAAATTTAAATACAGTCTACTTTTAGTGAGCTCTCTCAACTTTAGTTTGTCTAAAAGTATTTAATCTTAAATTTAGGTTTTTGCTGAATATAGATTTCTAATTTGATAGCGTTGTCCTTTCATTGTTTCCTTTCATTTATTCATCCTTTCATTCTTTCATTCAGTAAAAGCTTTCTTGAATAATGATACTGAACCTGCATTAGGAATAGAGAGATATCTATCCTTTCAATTATTTAAAGATGTGAGGGGCGCCTGGGTAGCTCAGTCGGTTAAGCCTCCAACTTCAGCTCAGGTCATGATCACATAGTCATTGGGTTTGAGCCCCGCATCAGGTTCTGGGCTGATGGCTAGCTCAGAACCTGAAGCCTGCTTCAGATTCTGTGTCTCCCTCTCTCTCTGACCCTCCCCTGCTCACACTGTTTCTCTCTCTCTCTCAGAAATAAACAAACAACATTAAAATTTTTTTTAAAAAAAAAAAGATGTGACAATTTCTTTCTGGCAAGAAGGCTGTAATATTTTATTATTTTTATTTTTAAAGAGAGAAGGCATAAGCTGAGGAGAGGGGCAGTGGGAGGAAGAGAGAGAGAGAGAGGGGGAGAGAGAGAGAGAGAGAGGGGAAGAGAGACAGGGCTCCGAGAGAGAGAGAATCCCAGACAGATTCCAATGTCATCACAGAATCCAACCCCGGTCTTGATCCTATGACCCTGGGATCATGACCTTAGCTGAAATCAAGAGTTGTATGCTTAATTAACTGAGACACCCACGTGCCCCAGAAGACTATAATTTTCATCTTTCTACTCTATATAATGTGTTTTTATTCTGCGATGGCTTTACATGTGTCGTCTGTATCACTGATTCTCAGCAAGTTGATTATGAGATGCCTTAGAGTTGTTTTATTTATGTGTATTTTGCTTGGATTTTGTTGTGGGTTTTGAAACTGCAGGTTTAAATTTTTCTTCTAATTTTTAAAGTTTTGGTCTTCATTCCTTCAAATATTTTTATTACTCTTATTCTGAAATTTAGTTATAGGTATTAATTACATTACAGTTATTACTGGTCCACGGGTCTCTAATAATGCTCTTCACATTCTATTTAAACATTTTATCCTCATAAGGATTATTTTGAATAGTTGCTATGGCTATGTCTTTAAGTTCACTGATCTTTCCTTCTGCATTATTTAACCTGGTGTTAATAACATTCAGTATATTTTTCACATAACTTATTTTCATTTCCATAAGTTTCACATGGGCTTTTAAAAATATATTTCTTTTTTGTCATGTTCATAGTTTATTCAGTCTTCTTGATCATCTAGAACATATTTACAATTGCTGTTCTAAGATCATTTTCTCCTAATTCTCTTATCTTTCTCATTTCTGGTTTTGTTTTGATTGGTCTTTTCCTCTGAGTTATGTTTCTTTATGTGAATGGTAATTTTTAATTGCATGGAAAACATTGTAAATATGGTATGTTAGGTACTGGTTTTATTTATTTCCTTAAATGATTTTAGATTTATTTTCCCTGAAAGACAGTTGAGATCAATTTGACTCTATTATGACTTGTCTCTTAGCTTCATTAAGATAAACCTAAAGTAGCCTTACTTGGAGGCTAATTTACCCAAGCTATTAAGATATACCTTCAGAGAACCATTCTTGATGCTCCCATGTTTTGGAAAGTCTTTCTGTTTTTTTGTTTTGTTTTGTTTTGTTTTGTTTTGTTTTTTTAAGATTTTATTTTTAAGCAATCTCCACTCCCAGTGTGGGGATTGAACTCACAACCATGAGATCAAGTGTCACATGGTCCACTGACTGAGGCACTCAGGCACCCCAAGATCTTTCTATCCTTATTCGTGTCCAAATAAGTTCATCTCCACCCTATTGAACTCCTAGAATTATTTACCTGATTTTCCAGGGGCTCTTTTCCTAATCTTGGGTAATTTTCTCTTATGTATGTGCAGATTAGTACTCTGACAAAAGCTTGATTGGACTCCTCTTCAGGGAACTCTGTCTCTATGGCTCCCTCTCCTGCCACACAGATGCTAGTCACTCTTTCCCTCATACTCTGATCCCTTTTTCCTCTGATCAGTGAAACCACTGGGCCACATTTGGATTCTCCTTTCCTGTCTTGTAACCCATTAACTTCCTCCAAGCAGTAAATTTAGGCTTCCTTTGATTCCTTTGGATGACTTTTTGTGTGAGAAAAATAGAATTCTTTAGATAATTCTCAATTTGGTTAGGTATAATATTCAAAAGGGACCAGGGATTATTTAAGAGTTATTAGCTATAGGCTATAGAAGTCAGACAAAGAAGAATATAGGTTAAAATTATTATATTTTTAATGTGTGGTGATAGAACAATCTCTCAATATAGTTCAGAATACACAGATGTGTGTACTGTCAAAACTCAGCAAACACACAACTCAAATTTCTGCATTTATTGTTATATAAATTTTACCAGAAGTGAAAAACACAATAAACGGTATTGAATTATAATTAATAACATGCATGGTGAAACATTTAGTGGCAAGTTACAGATATCTTCAATTTAATTTGCATCAAAAAATTAGACTGATGGAAGGATAGAGAGATGAAAAGACATGTGATAAAAACTGTAGTAAAATATTAATGGCAGAACATAAATGATGTAGTTAAGGATGTTCCCCCACTAAACGTCTTTTAACTTTTTTGTGTTTTGGAAATCTTTTCATAAGGAAATGTTAAATAAACTGATTGAATATACACCTACTCTTGCACAGAAAACTATGGCCAGACAGGGTAAGAGATAAAATAGAGATAAAACCAGGAGCCAAGAAGGAAGGAACCAGACAAACAAAGAGTTCCTGACATGTTGCTTTTATTTTAAAATATTTCACAGATCTGTGAAGTGAAAATTAGCCAGGACTCAGAGGAAAATTTGTGGGTGTTTGCGGGTGTTTTCAGGAACTTATGAATACCACTGAACATCTGCAAAAATGTTTTCTATTCGCTATATACTATTCACAGATATGTTTTCAAGGGATAAGACAGTTTGCAAAAGCTAGTATGGACCAAGCTGTATGAAGGGAAGCTTTTGGCCCATAAGTGCTTTAGTCTCTTCTAGATACAATATGGTTAAATAATTCTACTTACTGTGTTTCTGAGTGTGTTAGTACAGTGTAACACACACCTTTCCTTCTGGGATTATGCGACACAAAGGATAGCTAAAAGAAATGACTCATGCTTTGTCAGAAATAACAAATGATGAATTGTATCTTTTCATATTTGTTATTTTTATTTGAATATCTCAAAAAGTTTTAGATATAATAACAGTTTTATTTGTACACAATCTTCTGTAATTAGAGATGGTAGTGGTTAACAGTCCTGAACAAACTACCTAATTGTGAGTCTTGGCTATACACTTACTAGCTAACAATATTTCTGTACATTCAACTTTCTTACCTATGAAACATATATAGTAATAGTAGTAACCTAGAGTTGTTTTGAGGATTAAGCTTTTATAGCAAAACCTGACACATAGTGAGTGATCAACAGATGTTAGCTAGCATTATGAAACCTAAGCTTACAGCTGGAAAATCTTGAGCAGATAAGTTCTTCACATATTGAGAGATCAAAAGGCCCTGAAACAGACCCAGAATTCTGGTTCTGCTGCTACCTATTCTAACCACAGCAAGTATTGCGTTAAAACAAGACCCACAAGATCTTGAAGAATGAATAAATAAAAGCGAATTCAGTCTCAAGTTGCTTAAAGGGTCCCCAAAGGAGTTATAAAATACAACTTCTTAAAAGAATTCTAAGACTCCCTCCATGGCATTGTTGGCTAACTACTTTGGGAAGGAGTTTTAATTTCATGATGTCCTTTACTACCTCAAGGTTTCCTTGCTCTCAGACAATCTGTGGAAGAATTATGTGGAGAACAATGAAATAATGTTCCAAAAGAGCAAACAACTAATGAGAAATAATGAGTGAATAAAAATTATTAGAGTTTGTTTCAACATGATTATTGTGGTGATTACAATATCTTTCCAATCTATATAAGACAGTTACATCCTTATAATATGTCAACCTTATAAGACATTGATTCCTTGTATAAAAACAAAAATGTTATTTAAACAGGTGTATCACACCTGTTGAGATTTATTAATTATAAGTACAGTTTCTGAGGCAAAATTCTTGCTGTCATGAAAAGTTCTCTTAATATTACTCTCTGATAGGTACTGTGTGCATAGAATACTGTTGCAATGCTACATTGATTAGGAAGAGCTAATCCATACCCATCTCATAAACATAGTCAGCTGTCTTTGAGACTTCTTTGGAAAAAGATAATCAAAAGAAGACTGGAAATCATAAAATCTTGACTCATGGAATCATTGAAACCAAGCCCAGTGTTGGCCTAACACCATCTTTGACTTATCTGGGTCACAGATGCCTGGGCTAGAGTCTTTCTGTACTACCTCTTTTGGACTGGAAATTAAGATTCAATTTGTGTGGACCCACGTTGTGAAGAGTTTTGACACAGAAATCTAATAGACCTTGTGTTTGGTGAGTGCTTTACTCATTTGTTAGTTAAATTTACACCGTAAATCTGTCCCCCTGCCCCCCCCCACATATTGGGCTTGGCTTATCATTTTTGGATACTGAAAAGATATCTGTTTTAGTTATAAGAAGCAGATTTTTTTTTAAAACTCAGCAGGAATTTGTTTTAGAATGTAAAAAACAATAGGAAAGAAAATGTCAACATGAGTTTTTTGTACATTACTAATCATCTAATTGAATTTTAATGGGGAGAGGAAAAAGCCTAGGGGTTATAATGAAAACAAATTTTTCACTCTTTATATTCACCATTCAAATGAAGTCTAGCAATAATATGCAGAAAAAAGATTGAGTCATTCTTAGCTTCCGCAGAGATTAGAGCAGCCACAATTCCTATCTCACTATCCCTTTATGTCCATCACAGTTCCAAGAAACCTCAGCTTCCAAGTGTGTCTATTTAATCACTATCTAAATATATGGCAGTTGAGGCACACCACATATTACAAGTACTAACTCTGAGTTTAATTTTTCACAGCAAAAGAACTTTTGATCTCTTTTACTTATGAAAATTTCTGGAATAAAACTACTTTAGAACACAACAATTTATATAATATGCACTCATTCTAAGGCTAACGAAATAATAATTCCTAACTTAATGCATTGAGTTTAGGGATAAATAGATAATTTTTTGCTCCTATTATAAGCAAATATATATATATGTTTATTTTTGAGACAGAGAGAGAGAGCATGAGCAGGGGAGGGCAGAGAGAGCAGGAAACATAGAATTGGAAGTAGGCTTTAGACTCTGAGCTGTCAGCACAGAGCCCAAAGTAAGGCTCAAACTCACGAACTGCGAGATCATGACTTGAGCCGAAGTTGGACGCTTAGCCAACTGAGCCACCCAAGCGCCCCAGCAAATATAGTATTTTAAAGTGATACTCATTAAAAGTATCTTAAAGGTAGTTAGTTACCTATTGTAGGTTATATTATAGTTACTGTATACGTTATGATACATCCAGCAGAAGGAATCTTTTCCATACCACATTGCAGTAAATCTCAGCCATTGATGATTTGGTCAAAAAATGGTGAATGGAATGGATGTGTTTTCTGAGTAGAAGCTTTAAGAGTCAGCATGTAGTTCACGTAGTTCATCATGACTTATTTCCCCTATAACATGAGGACTGGCTGTTTCAGAAGAAACTGGTCTGAAGGTTAGGGCCCCTGAGTTAGGATAATAAAAAAGAGAGCAAAGGCTATCCAGTGATGTGAGCAAAATATAAACTTTTTACTCTTTTGTTATTGACATTTTGAGCTTGTTTTGTTATCACAGAGTCATTTAGCCTATTCCAGTTAACATAACTAATACACAAAATATGTTCAGCTATACCAAACACATCTCTATGATTTTGTAATACAGTGATTGTTTTAAAATTATGAAACTAGAAAGGTTAGAAATTGTACCAAAGTCACAGAAAGTAAACTTTAGGACAACGTGCTTAATCTTTATATCTAGATAGTCATAGAGCAAATTTGACATACTGGTCATAAGATGACAAAATGAGAATGTGTACTTATCCGTTTGAAAACTTTAGATCTACTACAACATACATAGAAACAAACAATTTGATGTTGGTGAGCTAATCTAAGAAAAAGTAAGATGTAAATTATTAAAGGAATGATACTGTACTTTTAAAAAATTTAAATGTAAATTCCATTTGAAAGTCAAAAAATATTTTATAGCCTTGTAAATGTTTATACGTAAATATTAAATTAACTAAGAAATATCTAAATAGCTTGGACCACTTTCTCATCATGTGTCTTTAAAATTACATTAATATAATAAAGAATGTTATTTTTATTTAGTCTTAGCCATATATTATAGAAAATAGCATCTCTCTTCTGTGTTTACAAATAATAACTACTTTCTTTTCAAAGTGTTGGCCTATATTCTAGCATTAAAATTTTAACCCTTACTAAATTATTACAAATAAAATATTGAATATGGTAGGTAGTTTGTATTCTTAGCTGAAGATTTGTAAAGAACTATTTTTGAGAATTTGGTAAAAAATGTTTACCATATCTGAATTCCTTTACTGGATATAATTATGATGTTTGGTATGTGCTAAGTTTTAAGGTAAAGTAGAAAGTGTGGTGATGGATGATGGTATATGGGTAATAAATTGAAATATTTTAAAGCCTATAAATCACCTTTATTAGCCATGTTTATTTATCTAGATCCAAAGGTCTAGATTCAGAGAAAATTAGGATACCTAATGAATCAATTTTAAAGGAAAATTCCATTACCCTGAACTGTATAGATTTTTGTGTGCAATTAAACAGGAGATTAAAAAAGAAAAACAAAACTCAAACCCCACATAAAACAGTTAAAACAAATCCATAGGGGATTATAAAATAAATTGTGCTAATCCTATGTAAAAAAGTTGTTACAACTGTATCAGAAATAAAGGGGGCGACTGCCAATTATTCAGCTACTGAAAAGACTAGAAGCAGAGGAAATAGATCTCAATTTATTTTAGGTGGCCTTCATTAACTTTGGTATAAACATTTGACAAGGATAGTACATAGAAATTAGCTTGCAAGGGGCACCTGGGTGGCTCAGCCGGTTGAGCGTCCAACTTCCGCTCAGGTCATGATCTCACGTTTTCCTCTAAAATTGAATCATTTTGTATCTGGATGTCAGTTAACCTAAGGAAATAGCACTTTCATCCAAGTAGAAATTGAGTTCATTCCGATGTTGGCTTCAGGTTTTGTGAATTCTTTTCCATTTCACTTCTACTCCTAGGGCATGGCCTCTCAATGAGGAGGAAAAAAATTTCAACGCACATCTTTCTCTTCCATGATGTCCAAATTTCAATTTTTGTTCCTGAAGTCCAATGAGCCAAGCTGAAGTTCTCCTTAGATTATCAGTCACTCAGCTGCAGCTTTCTGCTTATCATTTCAATCTTACAGAACAGCAAAAGTTTGAACTAGGATACCTTTGTCAAGGGTAGGGCTTACTTTTTATTCAGGATCATAGCACTTCAATCCTCACTATCTTGGTAGCTTTCCAATAACTTCAAATAGGTCAATAGGTAGATGAATGATAGATAATAAGACTTCAAACAGATCATGTGTGTGTGCACACATGTGCATAAATGTGCACAAATACTCAATTTTCTGAGTTTTGAACATAAACTCATTTTAATACACCAGTTTAAAGGGATACATTTTCTTTATGTATTAACTACATTAGCTGTATTCTCACAAGTTTTGACCTTTTGCACTTTTATCATCACTGAGTTCAGACAAATTAGCTTTCCTAATATTTCTGACAATATTGACCTATATTACAAATCTGCCAGCTATTAGATCATAACCCTAAGTTTCCAATACTTTTCATCCCAATTTTCTCTGAATCTAGACCTTTAGTTCTCTGAATCTAGACCTTTAGGTCTAGATAAATAAACATGGCTAATAAAGGTGATTTACAGGCTTTAAAATATTTCAATTTATTACCCATATACCATCATCCATCACCACACTTTCTACTTTACCTTAAAACTTAGCACATACCAAACATCATAATTATATCCAGTAAAGGAATTCAGATATGGTAAACATTTTTTACCAAATTCTCAAAAATAGTTCTTTTCAAATCTTCAGCTAAGAATACAAACTACCTACCATATTCAATATTTTATTTGTAATAATTTAGTAAGGGTTAAAATTTTAATGCTAGAATATAGGCCAACGCTTTGAATAGAAAGTAGTTATTATTTGTAAACACAGAAGAGAGATGCTATTTTGTGAGTTCAAGCCCCACATCAGACTCTGTGCTGACAGCCAGCTCAGAGCCTGGAGCCTATTTCAGATTCTGTGTCTCCCTCTCTCTCTGACCCTCCCCTGCTCATGCTCTCTCTCTCAGAAATAAATAAAATATAAGAAAAGAAATTAGCTTGCAAATAAATCTTCTCATAACGTTAAATGTGAAAGTTCTAAATAAATTGTAAATGCAAATCCAGCAATATATTAAAATATTAACATGTAACAAGTGAATTGCAGAATAGGTTAGTTTAACATATGAAATCAATATCAGTCACCAAATTAACAGAATATATAAAATATTATATAATTAAATAGATGCAGAGAAGCATTGGACAAATTCAACACCATTCATAACTTATTTACAAAAAGAGATATAGCTTAAACTGGACATGGAACATAACTTTATTAATCTGTTGAAGAATATTAATAAAATCCCATAGAAATTTCTTGCTAGTAAGATATTGTAAGTATTTTTGATAGAGTAGAGAGGTAAGATGTCAATTTTTACCCCATTTGTTTGACATCTTACTGTAGTTTCTAGTTGGTACAATAAGACAAGAAAAATAAAAAGTTTAAGAATGTGAGGAAATAAAAGATACTGACATATAATAAGATTGTATATTTATAAAATCTGTAGATATTTTCATGTAGTATTTTAGAATTAATAAGTGAATGCTGAAAAATATTTAGATATAAATCCAATACACAAAAATATTGAATTTTTATATGTAAGCAAGAGTTTAAAATTAAAATCAATACCATTTATAATTGCATCACAACAATAAAACATGAATAAATCTTGATAATTTCCACATAAGAATAAGTCTGCAAAATTTGCATAAGACTAGTGTTATTCCTTACTTGAGTATAACAATTCACTGTGAAGTTACATGGACCTGTTGAATGCTCTGTGAGGTAGCACATACTTTCATAATCAACAGATGTTATTATTCAGATTTATTTTTCATCTTGTGTCAGTTTTCTAGGGATTTTTGATTTTATATTAATTTTCAATGGTAGCTCCAGAATCGTTCTGCAAATGATATGAACCACTTTTCATTAATCAATTCAGGTGTTGCTAAACTCTGTAATTCCATTACAGCATGTGCTTTTGCTTCCTATGTACTGTCTTGTATCAATGCAAGGGCATCTTCAGGGTCTTCTACTTTGCTTTTCCGACCACAGCATCTCTTAATCCATAGGTCAGGGAACAATTTAGGGCCTTGTCAATGGTAAATATATACAACACAGTTATGTACTTGTGGACTATGGAAATATTTCTAGGATGAGTCCATGGCTTAACTGGACTCACCAAATAGACTTGAATCAAGGCTGGACTCCAAAAGCCTTCATTGTAGCTAGTGCACTATGTAGGTATTTTGGATACTCTAGTAACAGTATCAGTTTAGACTCTATGTCAACTTTCTATTCTCCTTTACCCGAGTCAAATAGCTTTACTTCTATTTGGAGAAGGATTGTGGCATTTTAGTCTTCTTTCTCAAAAGGAACTGGCATCTTTTTCATTTGAAGGGCTTAGGGTCTCAGAATGGTCTCAGATCTAGAGACTGATGAGCGATTTCACTTTTCCATCATTGTAGCTCATCTCATCTTTAGCTCATCAGATCTTGAACTTTACTATCTTTTTTGTCAGCTGCCTATCTTGCTCTCACTATCTAGTTTCCAGTGCCACAGATACCTGTGTCTCTAGGCACTCTGGTTATAACTTCACCATTGCTTCCCAATATTTTACCTTTCTTCTGATGGTTATATACTATGGCCTGATTTCTACTATTCCTGAATCCTATAATCCCCATTAACACCATGAGTTTAATTCTATGAAAATAGTCCCTAATGTCAACCCTAATCTAGAAGTGGCAGCAACCATTGCCACCAAAGATCCCAGTGCCTTTATCAAAATGAATTCATTATAGCTATAGCAAAGCGAGGAGGAGCATAGTCATCAAAGTGTTTCAATTTTATATAATATATTTATTTTAACATTCATGTTTACTTGAGCTCAATCCTCTGCCAAGGCAAATTATCTCATCTGATTTTCTGTACGTCTTTATCATGTCCAAGATTCTAGGACTATCCCAGCAGCATATGAAGATTGGATTATGGGTGACACTTTTTTTTAAGATTTTATTTTTAAGTAATTTCTCAACCCAACATGGGGCTCAAACTCACAACCCCGAGATCAAGAGTCACATGCTCCACTGACTGGCCAGCCAGGTACCCTGGATAAAACTCTCTTCTCTCCACCTTATATTTCATCTTCTGTAGTGCAATATCCACAAACGCATTTCTGGTCATATTTTTTCAGCTCTACAAGTACATAGTATTGAGTTCCTATAATTCTATTGGTAAGGAAACTATGCACTCCCAAAATAGAGACTGTACTTCCTCTTTTGTCTATGCTGACAATGATACCCATGATTAGTCTGGAGGCAATGAGGTAGGAATCTTAAGGAGAAAGTCAACTTGTGATGTATTTGGCTTAGATGAAGCCATTGAATTGTCCCTGGACAAGATCAGGCTATTGTCCTCTAGCAAGGGAGGAGGGATTGCCTGTGGTGGATTAATAAGTGTAAATATAAGGGCTCAGAGTTTTCATGTGTCCACATATACGTATGCCTTTTTTTGGGTCTTAGCATTCTATGTCTTTCTTCTCAGGGCCCTGATTTTAGCATAGAGTATTATTTAAGGTTGTACATTCGGTTCCCTTTGTAGTTTTGCTACCCTTAAGATTAAGTCCTTGGCCAGGTTTTCAGCATTTTCAACCATCCATTTTCTGAGTTGAGAGTTGGCTAACTTCAGCTGGTCATTATCCTTCTTCAATGCCTCTGGCAGTTAGCAAAGCCAGCCAACTCTACAAAATCCTTACAATAAATGTGTACCCATCCTTTCAAATACTAAAATTATTATATAAACCAGTGATTTTACTTTAAGCTGTATTTCATCCCAATCTACCACAAGGTAAAATTAGTGTTAATAAATATAATACTTTAACAAGACAGGGGGTATCACCATCCCATTTATTAACAGCAGGGGATTCTTTGTTCCTCTTTGCCCATTGAATAATGTATTTCTAGCATTCCACGACAAGCAACTGTTTTCTATGTCTACTTCATTACTGGAAACAGAGCCCTCAAAATAATTTGGATGCAAGTAGTATATTTGAAAGGGTATGGCACAAAGCGGAAGTGAGAGAACCAGGATACTAAGAAAAGGAAGGAGGAAAAGGTAATATAAGAGTTTATTATCACTTCTGTTCTGGTGGCAAGGGATCTCAATTCCACTGGGACTTCCTGAAAACTGTCCAGAATATCTCCCAGAAAGTCACTAAATTTGCAGAAAACATGAGCATTCATCTAGTGTCTTCAACATCCCATTAGCTCTTGGAACACTGATTTGCCCCATATGTGGACTGTGCTTGTGTATAAGCTACATGGGCTCTACTGACTTCCATCTAGTGAATCAGTAAGAGGAGGCTGATGTGGGAGACCATGTGCATATACAAAAACAACCACCATAGCTGAGCCTAAATCACATGGTCTGAGAGGATGTGACAAGGGATATCAGAGTTGTTTGGTATTTTAGATATAGCTTTCTGGCATCTCAACTAAAAACTTAAAGTATTTTTCAGGGCCTCTCCTTGGCAGATCCTCTAATGTTTATCTTTCAGCTCTGAGTCTGCTAGAAGCTATTTTTACATTCCTAGACTCTTTTTTGGAAAGAACAAATTTCTCAAGTGAGAAAGTAGCTTTAGTTGTGGGACTTAGCCCTTTGTGCATCCTCTCTTAAATCCTACTGCCTAAATACATGTGATATGCCTTTAAAATAACCCTATAGTTTCAGGTGTAATGGTTTCATTTAGAATAACTGTTCATCCAAGAATAGCTTTTCATCTTTTCCAAAAGTCAAAATGAAAGTACAGTTATATGTTAATATATACAAAACAATATTAGTAAACTACTTTAATTCTTCTCATTTTCCTTTCTCATTGCTATACGTGATAATATATTCATAGGTAATGTGAGTGTAAAGTCGTGTAGATTCCCTTAATTTCAAAACTGATATTAAAATACAAATATGGTACAATATTAAAAATTAATTAAAAATTAAAAATAACTGATGGTTCGTTAGAAGGATTGACTAAATTATCATTTGTTAAACTTATATAAAAGCAGTTATTTGATCTATAAACAACATACTACATATTCAGTTTTAGACTAATGATTAACATCAGTGAGATAATAGTTAGCTATCATATAATTACTTTACCAGATTATACCTGTCCTATCAATATGTGACAGGACTAGATTTTCTATTCTTAATCTCCTTTGGTCCTTCTGCTTTTTTTGAATGAACAAGGACTTTTAATATAATATAAAGAAGTATTTGTCCTTTGCCCTCCCTTCTGAATATCTAAATATTGTGTTCTTTAATTCGTGGTAATTTTCCACTACTGCCTTTCAAGAATGAACCCTGTTTCAAGTCTGTCTGGACTTGAACTCTGCACAGGAAGAAGAATACAGACAAAAGGGAAAAAATATTTCTGTATATCAACATGAGTCTTCCATTTATGTATGAATGACAAGCCAGTGTACACAGAAAAGCTTGAACCCTCTTCTGACTCTGTGTAATTGTGATGCACTCATATTAAGATTACTTATTTTTTCCCTTCCCGGGTAGGAACTGTACCTGTATATCCTTTCAGAATTCATACCATATAATGTATTTGAGGGTTACCTCTCAGGATTTTGACATTAGTATGATTTTCTGGCATGCCTAAATCAACATACACTGTAGAAACAAGCTAGACACCCTACAACATATCACCAAACTGTGATTGGATTGATTTCCAAGACTAGAAGTAAGTCCAAGATAAACAGGAATGGAAATAGTAATAATCTCTCATAAGGAGAAAAATATGGAGATGGATGTGCTAAACAGACTGGAGTTCTTGAAGTCGTAGGATAAGGGAATATGAGCTAAATTTAAAAATGCATGCTGTAGTCAGAGAGTTTGGACCATGCTTCAGTATTTGAATTTATATGATGAACCCCACAGTAAAAATCTAGCTCAGTTTATCCAAGGACTAGTCCTATGAAGAAAGGCTTTTCTGCACTGAATAATATTGAAATTTAACATAAAGTTGGTTTGCTTCAGGTTTTGGAAAGTCTATGAGGAATAATTCAAATTGATGGGATAATCTTTGCCGACATGAAAATCAAATGTACCCAAACAAGTTGTGATGGTTTAATTGGACAAGAAGTCAACCTGTACTGGTTGTTGACATACTATAGGGAAGGAAAACTTGTCTTGCGGTTTTTTTTTTTTTTTCAGTTTCTTTGAAGAGCTTGTAATTAAATTGACATAGGACAGATTAACAGGAGAAAAAGCAAAATTTAATTTTGCATGTAGAAGAGTTACAGAAATCTGATACTCAAAGAAGTGACCAAAGCAGTTACCTTTTACAGCTTTTAGACAATTTGTGAAGAATTGAGAAAATAAGTTTGAAGAAGTAACAATGATTTATTTATAGTGTCTTCTTGGCCCTGAATTTCCTGTCTCTGTTAATAAGGATGCCTTCTACCCTCCAGGTACAGGCAGGGTACCCTTCAAATGGGGAATTTATTTCCTACTTTCAAGTGGACGAAGGAGTGGGTCAGAGTGTCCTTCCTGCATTGACTGTTTCTTAAGTAATTTTAACTAAAAATGATCAATATACCAAATTGGCATGTTTTTGGGCAGCCTGACCTGAAACCAATCAATACCAGGAATCAAATCTTATTCAAGCATATGGAACCTGTGAGAGGGAAGAAAAAAGTTCAAACAGTAAATTAAACACAGAAAACAAGTTTTCAAAGATAATTGTCAGGATCATAAAGGTAATAGTTGTTGTTGAAAGAGTGTGCTAGATCTAAGATATTTTATCCAGAGTTGTTTCACTAATTGAAATCAGTTTTGTCTGTATTTATGCTTCGCACGGGACAGAATCCAACAAGCCGAGGAAGTCAATCACAGATTTTCCTCACTATTTAGGGATATAAAAGAAAGAATACAACACACTAAGGTAAGATAAATTAAAAGAGGAGCTGTAGGAAGGAGAAAAGTTTGAGAGGGATTTTGAGAATAAGGAGTAGATTGAGTTATGCAACCCATCAATCTTTGGATACAATCCTATAGAATATAATTCTGTAGAAAACAATAACAACCAATGATATAAGGAGACATATTAAGAAACTCTTAATCAATGACATTTTATCTTGATAGGAGAATCCATTAACATTTATACTTATGTTGGTGTATAAGAAATTTGAAAATAATTAAATGTTGGTATGCTTGAGTGGCTCAGTTGGGTAAACATCTGACCTTTGGTTTTGGCTCAGGTCATGATGTCATGGATCATGACATCAAGCCCTGCCTCAAGCTCCACATTGACAGAGCAGAGTCTGTTTGGGATTCTCTCTCTCCCACTTTCGCTGCTTCCCCACCTCCAAATAAATAAGCTTTAAAAAAAAAGTTAAACGTAGGTTAGAGGACTTTATTAGTCAGGATCCTGACAGGAAACAGAAGGCACATGTAGTCTTATTTAAAGAAGTTTGGGAAGGGATGTTGAGACATCATGGAAATAACAACAGTGGGAAGCCATTATTACAACTAAGATTAAAATAATAATACAAAGAAACAGGGTACCAAGAGCCTATGAAACCTCAAACCATTGAAGGGAACCCTCATGATATCTCTGACCTCTTGATACATTATATTCTGCCAAAATTTTATTGACTCAACCCAACTTTAAATCAGAAGGCAGTGAAACTGGGAAGTATTCTTCGAGTTCACACCTTCTTGTTGTCTTAAGTCACTGAGCATCAATCCCCCTCCCTTGTTTAGAAAACAAAACAAAACAAAAAACCAGGAGTGGAGGTGGAGAATGAATCAGAGGAGAAAATGAAGAACAAGTATTATAGTAATATAGAACAAAAGGAATCAAGATTGGTAGAAACACTGCTCCAAATTCTAGGATTCTCAAATGTTTTTCTATATTCTAATGTTAAGAGTCACAGTGGGGTCTATGGAAAAAGTATTATCACATACAGCTGACTAGAAAATAATGGTTTGTTTTTTTTTTTCCTGGTTTGACCTGTTGGAGAGAAAGAGTGTCTTAGGGCATTAGTGGAGCCCCACTTTCTTCTAGAGACTAATAGGGACAGTAGTGGGGGATCTGATATATTCTGAAATCTTGGTATATTTAGAAAATAGTCTAGAGAACTTTGGGGAAAAAACATAAAAATGTCTCACTTTGTTATTAATTTGCCTTGAAGAAATAAGGTTGAAATTTTTTATTGACAAGTGTTCTTTTGTACTGCTCTGATATTTCTGCAGAATATGCTGTTTCCTAACAGCAGGTAAAATCTAATTTAGAAAATTCTCTCACCATTCTCTTTGGCTTACCAAATACAAACAAAGATCTTTAGAGGTTTATAATATATTCTAGGATATTCCATAAATCAAACCTCTCATAAATTTGTTTTTAAGTTGTTACCAAATCTCAATGTGGCTTTGACAGAAGAATCCGTAGTACGTCCACTAGACTGTTGATATTGGAGCTCGGAGAGAAGAAAGCCTAAAATAATTATTATTTTTTAAAATAGTTTATTGTCAAGTTGGTTTCAATATAACACCCAGTGCTCATCCCAAATTCCTTCCTCCATGCCCATTAGCTCCCTTCCCCTCAGTACTCAGTTTGTTCTCAGCATTCAAGAGTCAATCATGGTTTGCCTCCATCCATCTCCCCAACTATTTTTCCCCTTCTCTCCCATGGTCCCCGTTAAGTTCCTCCTAGTCCTCCTATACATGCAAACATATGGCATCTGTCCTTCTCTGCCTGACTTATTTCGCTCAGCATAACACCCTCAAGTTCCATCCATGTTGCTATAAATGGCCAGATTTCATTTTCTCATTGCCATGTAGTATTCCTTTGTATAGATAAACCACATCGAGTACTGCTGTATTAAAGAAGGCTCTTTGACTGTCCAATGCCTGTCCATTCAGGAAGTGTTCTTTGATTGGTGTCTCTTGGTCTCTCTTGTTGAGATTTTGGTTATTTTATTTCCCTACTCATAGTGGTATGACTCTCCACCCTGTGTACTTTGGCTTATTTATTGAGGTAGCCCTGGAAAAGAAAAGGGACAGACAAACACACAGGGAACAAAGGTACACAAATGCACACAGAAATCCTACAAACACACAAGCTGAAAGGGAAAAAGGGAAAAAAGGATAAAAAAAGAAAAAAGAGGATAGAGTTAAAACAAATAATAAAAATTAAAAGAAAAAAGAAAATAAAAAACCCAAAAGACAAAGGACAGTCTAAAAGTATAAAACCAGAATTCCCAGGTACAAATAAAGAGCAATGTGTATGCAGTGGTGATGGAAGAGCACATACAAAGAGAGAAATGACAGAGCTAGGAGGAAGCAAAGTTGGACAGTGACCAGGCAGAGAGACTAAGAGGCTTAATTCAGAGAGAGTAAGAGGAGAATATGGTAAGAGGCAAGGAGGAAGAAATGAAGATAATGTTACTCAGAGAAACTATATAGTCTGATTACAACAGAGAGAGAGAGAGATAGTGGTGGAGGTATAGAATACACATCTAGAGAATGGATTAAATGTGACTGTTTAAGCAAACCAATGACTAGAGTGCCCAGTCCAGCAGAGGGGAGAGATACGAATGAGACTAGGGAAAGTATATCTGAATAGAAAGAGTTGATCTAGAATTAATCACCATAGTGCTTCCACTTTGTTCTTGCCCCAGGCTCCAGTTAAAAAAAAAAAAAAAAAGACAGCTCTCTAGTGGGGATGGGCATAGTTTGGTTAGGCAGGTCTTATCCTCCATTGTGGTCCCAGGGGCTGCTCCTTGAGGTCCTGCTTTGGTGGTTGTGGGGAGAAGAATTGGCACCCCAGTCCCTTCTGGAACCAAGCATTGCAACTCACTCTTTTGGGTCTGATCTCCCTGTGCCACAGACGTAGCCAAGGTAGGCCGTGCTCTATGTCCAAAGCCACGCTCGTTTCCAGATCATAGTCCTGGCGCCCCATTGATACTGCCCAAAATAAAAACCTGCAGGCTGAGTCCCTCTGTGTAGTTTCAAGCAGGCCGCCTCCCCACTGGGGATTGAGCTGAGCCAGAAGAGCGGTGGAGCATATTCAGGCACACCCTTCCCCTCCAAGTCGAGCTGGCAAGCAGAGGAGCAGTTTTTCCTGGCGTTGCCTGGGACCGGGGTGTCCAGCTCAAAGTCAGCTGCACAGCTGGAAACCGGATCAGTCCATGTCCTGAGCTGAGGTTTTTGTCTTCTCCAGGGACAGGGACAGCTCCTTGAGCAGTTTCAGCTACTCTTTCTTTTCCCCTCGACTCACCTCAGCTGCCTGCAAAGAGGGTTCCCTCCCCTCCCTCCATGTTTCCTGGCCCCAGACCGTTTTTATCTTTACCAGTTCACACTCACACTATAAGGTTGTTTTCTCACACTATAAGGAAAAGGACTCTGTCTCCTTTTCCTCCCAAACTCCTGGATTCTGTAAGGGTTCCTATGGTTTCAGACCTCATCCGTTTGAGAGATGGGAGCAAGTGAAGTGTTTGAAGCTCCCTCCTTCTCTGCCGTCTTGCCTCCTCATCAAGCCTGAAATAATTATTAACACTAGGGAAACTGGGGTGTCTGGGTGGCTCAGTTGGTTAAGCATCGAACTTTGGCTCAGGTCATTGATCTCATGGTTTGTGAGTTGGAGCCCCACATTGGGCTCTCTGCTGTCAGCACAGAGCTTACTTCAGATCCTCTGTCCACCCCTACCCCACCTTGCCCTTGCTAATTCTTTCTTTCTCAAAATACAAACAAACAAACAAACAAAAACACTAGGGAAATAAGTTCCAAAATTATTCTGTGTCTTGATCTCAGTTTTACTTCAAGTGTGTGTGTGTGTGTGTGTGTGTGTGTGTGTGTGTTGTGTGTGTGTGTGTGTGTGTGTGTTGGTATAATAAAAAAATAAATAAATATTTGGTCTTTTTACTCTGTTGCCAGCTCATAGTTCCTGAAGCCCTTGGGATCTTTTGAGTGTTGAGTGTCATTTATACGCTAATGAGATGGCTGATGGATGGGGCCTCTAGAAAGCTTCAGGGCAGGGGCTGGTCACCAAAAGACCAAGTCTTGATTAATGGATTAGAATTTCAGCCTCACCTCTGACCTCCAGGTCAGGGGAGAGGAACTGAAATTGAAGTCAACAAAACCAATGGACACTGATTTAATCAGTCATGTCCGTATAAAATGAAACTTCCAGAAAAGCACTAAAGGAGTTTCTCAGTTGGTGAACATATCAAGGGTGACATGCTCTGATAGGACATAAAAGTTATACACTGCTCCCTCTACATCTTTTATATCTGGTTGTTCCTGTGTTGTATCTTTTATAATTAATGAGTACATGTAAGTGAAGTGTTCTGAGTTCAGTGAGTCACTCTAGTGAATTATGGCACTTGAAGAGTTTGTGGAAACTCCTGATTTATAGCTAGTTGGTCAGAAGTACAGGTGCCTCTCTCCTCTCCCTTATCACATTTGACCAGTGCCTGACATGGGGGCAGTCTTGCATGGCTGATCCTTTAACATGTGAGGTCTGTGCTCACTCTGGGAGTTTATGTTAGAGTTGAAATTAACTGTTGGATACCCAGTTGGTGTCATAAAATCACATAATTTGCTCTTAGAAGTGGTGTCAGGAAGGGGTGCCTGGGTGGCTTAGTCGGTTAAGCATCCGACTTTCACTTAGGTCATGATCTCGCGGTTCGTGTGTTCGAGCCCCGCGTCGGGCTCTGTGCTGACTACCAACTCAGAGCCTGGAGCCTGTTTCAGAGTCTGTGTCTCCCTCTCTCTCTGACCCTCCCGTGCTCATGCTGTCTCTCTCTCTCTTCTAGAAATAAATAAAAATATTTTTTAAAAAGTGGTGTCAGGAAAAAAAAGACATCTGTTTATGTATAAATATAATAAATAATATATAATAAAAATTATTGAGATGAACACTTAAAATCAATGCACTTCACATATTTAGTGTGTGTGTATTGTACTCAATTTAGAATTTTTTTAAAAAGCTTAGAACCCAGCTGGTGATTAGAACCCTTGTGGTAATCTTTGCCAATTTGTATGAACTTTTAAATTATTCACTGACACCAATAGGGAGATTTTATGATCCATCTCATTCTACTAGAACTCTTGGAAATATAGCCTTCATTATCAGAATTTATCTGAGAAATAAGCCATAGTCACTTAAAAAAATGAATTGTCTCTTCAAAGTAGGCTTTTGATAGGTGAGGTTTTTTGTTGTACCTTCCTGAATATCTTCGCTGGTATTTTTCCTTCTTTACCTCTAAATGTTAAAGTGTTTCAGGGTTTTGATCCTGGCCTTTTATTCTTTATTTACACATACCATTTTAATGTGGTTAAGGCTTTCCATTATATTTATATGTTAATGATTCTCAAATTTATCTTATAGTCTTGACCACTCCACTGGGCTATATGCTTACATTTTCCCTAGTCTGCATCTCCATCTAGATGTCTAATAAATATTCGGTATATCCAAAACAGAGCCCTGTATGACCTATTGGCAAGCCTATTATTCCCTGTATATATTTTAGCAAATTGTGGCACCATCTGTTGCTCTGGAAAAAATTCTAGAAGCAATCCTGTTTTTCTTCTCATTTTATTGTAACATATAAAATGCAAGTTCTATAACGATTTTCAAAATATATTATCTTCAAAAGATGATCATGTTGATTAACTTGAAGTCTTCAATATCTGATAGCACTAGTCCAAGTCATTATCATTTCTCAATTGAATTTCTAAGAAAAAATATGACTTTTCTGTCCAATCTTGCCCTCCACAGACAATTTTTCTCAAAGCAATATGAATGGATTTTTGAAATTATACACTGAATATAACACTCCCTTGGTTTGCACACTTCTAATTAGCGTAGCATCTCAGAATGATATTCAGACTGACAAATGGATCTTCATGCCCTTTTCACTAAAATATCTTATAATTTTTCAACTCAATCACTATTTTGTAGCTACAGTTACCTTTCTACTCATCTTACAGTTTGTTCTCACTTTAGGATTATCTTCTTCCTGCTCTTGCTTTTCATTCCATTTCACCAACGGTTTTGCTTAAAAGTTCCTTTTTACTGACCAAACATTGTGATAACTTCTCCCATCATACTCTATCCTATGCTGCACTTTTTATTTTATTATTACATATAACATGACTAGATACTTTCTTTTCTTTTTTTTTGGTATTCAATGTTCTGTTGGTATAAGAACCCTCTAAGCCTGAAAGGGCAGGGATCTATCTTATTTTCAACTGGATCTCTAGAAAGTTAAAAAAAATTACTTACATGTAGAAGCTCAATACATATTTGAGGAGGTATTAATGAAATTTAAGAAGAAGGTATAGAATGATAAAACTCCTCACTATATCCCTACAGAAACCAAAGGCAAGACTTAAACCTCTGTTTAGTCACTAAAGTTTCAGTATTAATTAGAGTTAAGAATATGAACTTTTTCTCTTGGAAATTCCAGCTTTCCGGATGCAGGCATTTCTAAGTGAGGAGGTTTTAGACATGTTGGATAAAACATATATACACATACTCTCTGGAAAAAAGGAGATAATATGATGGAGAGATTGATGCTATCTCCAAAGCTGTACCCATAGCAGCCAAGAATTATATAACCCTATATTTATCTTTGCTCAACAAGGTACAGTGGAAATGTATTCTGATAGCCCAGAGTATTTAAATCTAATTCTAAGAGAGAGAAAGCAAAAACATTCTTGATGATAGTGAAGGTGAATCTTGCCTCCAAAGCATAGGAGTTTACTATAAGAATGAAAGAAACCAGCTTTAATTCATGAGTTAGAATAAAATATTAAATAGCTAATGACTAAAAATAGGCTACAAGAGCAATTGCAACTGGGATTTTTAAATCTTAGGTAAGGGAAAATATACTTGAGGAAAATAGGCTAAATTTTCTTTAATAGCCAATAATAACCAGAGATGTCAATATAGAATGTGAGAAGGGCAATATAGAATGGGATGCATTAAGAAATTCTGCATGACCTAACTAAGTGTCCCATTGGGAAATGAAGCAGAAAAACACACACTCATAATACATATGCACTGATTTTTTTTTTTTTGGAGTGTTCAATGGGAAGTGGTAGTCTCTTATACCAAATCGTCTGAACCCAGGGAGGATACTAATAGAGATCATTTCCTTTTGTACATCCAAGACTTTTCTATCTGGATTGAGAGAGCTATAATTATAACATATGTGTATACAATGATATGGCACTTTATTGAGTCATCTTTTAAACACCTTCCTTTTTTTTTTTTTTCTTTTTTTGCAAAGGCAAAGGGCTTTATTACAGGCTTAAACTCGGGCCAACAGACTTCACCAGTGCCGTGGATCCGTGCTGAGAGCCCCGAACAAGGGCAGAGTAGGGTTTTTATGGGGTTTGAGATGGGTGAGTTACAGAAGTTGTGACATGGGAACAGTGATCCAATTATAATTATTTAACATCATTGACAGCAGGTTTGACCATACACATTGTCTAGACTATTCGTTACTTTTGGCAGGATCCAATTACAATATATAGAGTACCTTTATTTTTTTTT
>NW_024082126.1:248774-325427 GCF_003009895.1 Hyaena hyaena | reverse complement strand
CTCTCAGGTTTTGTAAGGTTTCCAATGTCTTCGGATCTTTTCTGTGTGATGTATGGGCGCGAGTGCAAGTACGGAGCTCCTTACTTCTCCGCCATCTTGCCCTCTCTCCTCAAGATAATGATTTCCAAAATTGTGCTTGGTTAATGTTTTACTCTTGTAGTAAATAATGTTTTAAGGTTGTTGTTGTTTTTTTTTTTTTTTTTTTTTTTAAGTAAGCCTATATTAGTTGAGGCTTACTATAAGACATTGTCTTTTAGTTCAAGACTTTGGTGGGAAGCTTTAAAGGTACCTTGTTGGAAAAAGCTTATAATTTCTCATTAAGTTAGGTAAATCTGAACATTTACTAATAATACTCCTTTTCCTAATGCCTGCTGATAGTACTCTGAGAGCAATGTATTTATGAATTTCCCCCCTGTTTTCCGGAGTGGACAGCTACAGTCTTCATTGTGTGTTATCATATCCAAATTATGTTTATATGTACATAGGTTTGAATGGATGGTTAGAGGAGCCCAAGAAACTGAGGGAACACTATGATTTGACATTATTTCCAGACTGACTAGTTCTCAGCTTACCATCTTGTAGGGTTTTATGTTTATTTAGAGCTAATTGGATGGTAAAGAGTAACTTAGAGGAATTATTAGAAATAATTTGTTTTAAACTACTGTTTTTGAAAAATTATGATCCTATTGCTTTTCCCAGTTTAGAAGAACAGATTTCTAAAGTATGCGAGACCAGAGGGTCAAGTAGTATTTATAGCTTACCTTCCCATACATGCTTCAGAAATGCAGTGAATTTCATGTGCTGTAAGGTACATGCCACCTAAGTATTTATTTGGATATTGCTATTTTTAAAAGTTTATTTCTTTTTTTAATAATCTTTACAACCAACATGGGGCTCAAGTTCAGGACTCTGAGATCAAGAGTCCCATGTTCTTTTGACTGAGCCAGCCAGGTGCCCCCAGATATTGCTATTTTTTAAAGTTTATTTATTTATTTTAAGAGAGAGAGAGCACGCGAGCGAGCGCAGGAGAGGGGCGGAGAAACAGGGAGAGAGAGAATCCCACACAGGCTCCTCACCGTCAGCACAGAGCCCTATGTGGGGCTGGAATCCACCAACCACGAAACTGCCCGGAGCCAAAGTTAAGAGTAGAGGTGCCTGGGTGGCTATGTCAGTTGAGGGTCTGACTTCCGCTAACGTCATGATCTCATAGTTTATAGGTTCGAGCCCCGCGTAGGGCTCTGTGCTGATAGTAAGGAGCCTGGAACCTGGAGCCTGCTTCAGATTCTGTCTCCCTCTCTCTCTGTCCTCTCCCGCTCACACTGTCTGTGTTTGTGTCTCTTAAAAATAAATAAACATTTAAAAAAATCACAAAAAAAAAGTTTTAAAAAAGAGTCAGGGGCGCCTGGGTGGCTTAGTCGGTTAAGCGTCCGACTTTCGCTTAGGTCATGATCTCGCGGTTCGTGGGTTCGAGCCCCGCGTCGGGCTCTGTGCTGACTGCCAGCTCAGAGCCTGGAGCCTGTTTCGGAGTCTGTGTCTCCCTCTCTCTCTGACCCTCCCCTGCTCATGCCATCTCTCTCTCTCCTAGAAATAAGTAAAAATATTTAAAAATAAATAAATAAAAGAGTCCAACACCTAACCGACTGAACCACCTAGGTGGCCCTGGATATTGCTATTTTTAATTTTTAATCTATATTTATTAAATATTTGAGAAGATCACTTTCTGATATTAGGAAACATGCACTGCCAAACAACTTTGCAAAGCCCAGTAGTGTGTGTGTGTGTGTGTGTGTGCACACACTTCCCAAAGTCTTCATACTTATTTAATTTGTTTATGCTTTTGAATTTGAGATATGCCTACAGATATAAGGGATTATTAATCATTTTTTTCATTCTCCTCTGTTTTCTAACAGTACAAATGTACATTATTTTTGTTATTTGTCCCCAAATGTATACTATTTTCTATGGACATGATTGTTATTTTTTTGAATATTTGATGCAAGACTAACTTCTGAGAATTGGAATTTAGATCAAGTAGCTCAGTTTGTTTCCATTTGTGCCTCTTGGGAAAAGGCTTTGGACTTAGTGCTCCAACTAATTTTCCATCCACTACTGCAGAGGAAATGACCAAACAGATTGGGAACTAAGAGAAATTATATTGAAAATTCAGATCTTCATGAGGAAATCCTTATGGACTTTGCTAAAAGGTGGTAAATAATTTTCTCTTTGTAGTGGCCTACTTCAGTTCAAAAACTCAATAGAGTTGAAAATTTTTTAAAAAATTATTTGGTCTTTGAAAAAGCAGTATGCAGTTGGCAATTTATGTGTTTTTAATTTACCAACATTTTGTCTTTGTTCCTAATCCTTGGTTTCAGAAAATAAACAGGCTTCTAGTGGCTAAACATTTACATAACAATGGTCTGGTTTTAATGGGATGGAGCTGGTAGGTGGGGGATTTGCTGTAATTGACCACCATTTTGGTTTTGTCAGCATTTTGTGAAAGAATTAGAAGAAATGACACAACCTGGTGAGGTGCCTTTAAGACCATGAGACCATGGTCCCCTCAGGCTATGTTGTATTGTGGAAGTCATCTATATCATACTTGCTTACTTGGCTTTTTCCAGCATAGTCACTGAACTTCTGTTTTCTAGTTGTTTTGCTAGGCACTGGGTCAGACTTTATAAACCCTATTAACAAGATGAAAAAGACATAGTTCCTTCCCATTAAGGATACGTGATCTGACACTTCTTTCCAAAGGGAAATAGATATTTCTTCAAAAATATGTTCTGAGGCAACCAAGCTTTAGGAAAATCTCAGGACCCTAACTGCTATTCATCCGTCATGCACCAATATCCCTTTTGCTCATAGATTCCACCCAAGAAAAGCCTCTGCAACTGACCCAAGTCCAGCTCATACCTGAGTTCCTGACACCCCTTTCCATTTTTGTGGCTTGTTTTCGAAATCCACAGCAACCTTTAAATTGATCTCACAGATTCCTGGCTCATTTCCTTCTCTTTGACTCCCTTAAGAATCAAACATCTACAGCCTAGTCTGCATGGGTTATGATGAAGGCAGTGTCATTAGAGCTTGAAATATGGATTTTCTTTTCATGTGTATTACTCAGTTCCTACAACTAGTGTTTATGGAGGGTCTTCTCTGGAATGAAGCATTTGGGTACAAAACTGAGTAAGACATGGTTCTTGTTCTTTCGTTGTTCATCTTGTAGTGGAAGGAGCAGGTTTACTGGACAAAGTACATTGTCGTGTGGTAGTAGGTCTGTTACTAAAAGTAGTAAAGGGCAGAGTGCTAAAGGAATATAGAAGAAGCAGTATTTAATGTCTGAGGGAGTTGGGGAAGGTCTTCGTGACATTTAGCTTGGACTTGAAAGAAGGAATGAATTCACCAAATACAAAAAGTTGAGGGTGGAGTGTGGCATAGTGGAGACTTCCCAGACAGAGTGAACATTGTGAGCAAGGCTATGAAGATACGAGAGATCATGGAGTCTTTTCTCCATTGCTCCCCTGCCCACACCCAAATTATCAGCACATCTTAAATTGTTTTCTTTGAAATAAAGATGTTGTTAAAATAACACCAGTACGTCATACCTAGATTATTGAATTTGTAAGAATTTAAATCTGAACAGGATTGCTCACCCAGTCAGGACATGAAGACAATTTGGTGTGGACCCTCTAGAGATGCTCATGTTCAGGGTTTCCTGATCTTCAAAAAAATACCCACATTTCATTTTGTAACCTTTTGTGTGTGTGTGGGGTGGGGGGGGGGGAGTGGCTGTGCACGTGAGCGAGCGTGTGTGTGTTAGTCACTACACTGTTTTGGTAGCCTAAGTGCAGAAGTAGCCAAGGAGTTCAGAGCCATTCATGAATTATTCGTGCATTTATTGAAAGCCATCTATGCACAAGGCTCTGTGGTAGACAGTGAGGATATAATGGTGAACAAGAAGCTACATGATTTTTCTTTCCATAGAATCCACATTCTGGAGAAAGGCAGTAATTCATCAGTCTCTCTAATGCGTACTCATGGACGGCGAGGTGGGAGAAGGGGAAGGGTTCCAGGCAAAGGGCTCAGAAGAGACAAAGCATAGTGGTGGTGGGAGTGTGTGTGATGTGTCCAAAAAGAGCAGGCTGGCTGGAAAGAAGAGTGAAGGAGACAGGGGTGCCAGGAGAGAAACATCGAGGCTCTGCTAGACCACGTTAAAGATTTGGGTCTTTATCTTAAGAGCAAAGGGAAGCCTTGAAAATTTTCAGATAAGATTTGACACAATCACATTTTTGTTTGGAGGAGATATTAGGCACCCAATACGCATTTGTGGATGTTTATTTGATGGCCAAATGGATCTGTACATAAACTGTGTTATCAAATCAGAGAGAAAAACTCCCTGTGGGAGGGAAAAACATGAATTTCTACCTAAAAGTTGCAACAGTAGAGAAAATACAACATCACAAATTTCACATTAAAAAAACCCTAGGGGCGCCTGGGTGGCTTAGTCGGTTAAGCGTCCGACTTTCGCTTAGGTCATGATCTCTCGGTTCGTGGGTTCGAGCCCCGCGTCGGGCTCTGTGCTGACTGCCAGCTCGGAGCCTGGAGCCTGTTTCAGTCTGTGACTCCCTCTCTCTCTGACCCTCCCCTGCTCACGCTGTCTCTCTCTCTCTCTCCTAGAAATAAATAAAACATTAAAAAAAAAAATTAAAAAAAAAAAAAAAAAACCCTAAACTAATTTTTACCCCTGATAGCAAATTAGGAAGCATGGGAAAGTGGTTTGCCCAAGGCCACATAGTGAGTTGGTGACTCGCTCATTTCTGCCCTGCTGCGACGGTGAGCCTGAGCTCTTCCTTCCCCCTTCCTGCTTCTCTCCCCTCCGAAGCTTTGCAGATAAAGGAGTCAGATTACTCTCCAGGAGTGCAGCCATCTCCTTGGTTCAGTCTCTGTCTTCGGGATCTCCGGTCCTGCTACCGTCCAGTCCCTCTGTCAGCATCCAGAAGGATGCGGTCCTGTCCTGCTGATGCTCAAGTCCCCAGCCTCTAACGTAGTGCAGAGCAAGTGGCAGTTGGGAAGCTGTAATTGTTGAATTAGCATGAGTAAGATTAGCTAAGTGATGTATGGGTGACAAGGAGGAGGCCATTTGGACTGGCCTCCTCAGTTCATTTTGGAGGAGAATGGAAGGCAGAGTTCCATAGCATTAATGAGAATTGTGGTTATATGGAATGTTTTTGCCAAGAGATGGGCATTTTTTTAAACAGAAATTTTAGGAAGTAAGAGATTTCTGAGTAATATGTCAATCACAGGGAGGGATCTGTCATTTTCTGTCAAGTTGAATAGGCCCTGGGAATTTTCTACCTTACCTACACTCGCTCTTTTATGAATTACGAAGTATTATTTTTTTTCTGGGAGCCATCAAGAATGGCAGGGAGGAAGGGAACTAGTCCATATATTCATCCTTAACTTCTGAGTGTCTCTAGGGTTTTCTGTCTCTGCCTTTTTCTCCCTGTTTCTGTCTGTGTCTGTCTCTCTCACACTCCTCTCGCCTCCTTGGTCAGAACCAGTAGTGGCATGTGCTACAGGATTTCCACAGGGGACCTTTTCTTGGCAGTGGTTTGGGACAGGTTGGGGCAGTCCAGGAGTGGCTGGCAAGGGTGGTGGAAGTCAGGCCATTGGGAAGGCCGGCGTGGGAGTGCCGGTATCTGGGAGCGTGGCTACCTCACAGGAGAGTGTGGCGTTCAGTGTGGTGGCTGAAGGGTCGGGTGCTTTCAAGCTGGGAAGGCCTGGGTGTGCGTGCCAGCTTCAGCATAAGGCGCCGCCAGCCTGGCCGGAGGACGCAGGTAGGCAACCCGGAGGAGGCTGGCATGAAGTTAAGTAGGGCAGCAGGAGGCAGGATGCTGATTTCAGCTCTGCTGGCTGAGACCAGGGACCCAGGTGGGGATGGAGAGGGCCGGGCCAGCATCAGAGGCAGGTAGTAGGAATCCCATCCCAGAGGCAAATCCCATCCCAGGGCTTTAGGCCAGAATTTAAAGCAGGAGCTCATACTGGCAGAGCAGAGTTTGTACCAGGCATCGTTCTGAGCACTTTCTTATATCAAGGCTTTTAATCTGCACGATGATCTTAGGATAATCTTCATTTTATAAATGAGGAAATGCAGGCACAAAAGGGCAAAGTAGCTTGGTGAGTGTTATCCAGCTGGGAAGCCAGCACAGCTGGGACATGTGTTGGGAATCCCTGCTTTCAACTGCTCCGTTCCCTAGTATTCCTCTTACACTGTGCCTGGGAGTACCATTCACACAAATTGCAGTGTGTAGGGGGCCTTGGAGCTGGGTGAGGTAGGCGGCCCTGATTCCATACTACTGCCTTAAAAAAAAAAAAAAAAAGACCAAATTTTCCTTTCTGCCTTTTAATGTGCCAGGCACTTTCCATGCACCCTTCATATGTTAACTCATTAAGTCCAGAACATTTCCAAGTTACAGATGAGGCCCAGAGAGAGTCCAGGATGTGCCTCTCTAGGTAGTAAGGTCTGAATTCAAACTCAGCAAACTACTAAAAGGGGAATAGATTATAGTGTTTTGTATTGTTTTGTTTCCATTTCTTTGTCTGTTCTGCAGGTACCACCTATCTGAATCGCATCAGGGAGGAAGCAGGGGTTGCAGTATTAAGGCTTGCAGAGCCATACCGATTTCTAGAGGTGAATGAGTGGATTAATGCTCGCAGAACAGAAGAGGGGAAAATCATCTAGCATACCGTTTTTGCTTAGTAAAACTTAAACAAAAACAAAGAGCAAAACAACCCCAAGGCTGAATTGGCAAGCAAAAGCCTTGGGCTTGTGCTTTAAGCCCATAGAGCCAACAAGAATCCAATTCCTTTGTCTCTTCCCTGAACTCTCAGAGTCTTGCTATAGAACATATAACTGGCTTGGAAAAGTTAAATTCTGCAGAAATCTGGACGTAAAATACAATAGCAGAATTGTCTTTTGCTTCCAAATCTATACCAGCTGTTTTGATTATGGCTATCTAGAACTCAGAGCTAATCAGCTGACTCTTCACTTTCCTCTCCTTCCCCTCCCCCGCTTTCCCAAGACAAACGCAAAGGAGAAATGCTTGCCCTTTGTCTCCACTGCCAGCTCCATGGGTTTGCTGACCGCAAAGCCCAGCCCAGGTGAGGGAAAGGAACTCCATATCCTGGAAGTTTGAAACCAACAAAAACCAAACTCTTCCCTTGAGATACCGAAGAGAGTTTCCCAATTTGTTCAGGACCATAACATTTCCTCCACTGATTGAGAGCTCAGGTGAGACACTCATCAAGTTGCAAGAACTACCTAAACACCAAGAATCACGTGGACTTTACAGACTAGAACCATGTAGGCAATGCCTTTTCATAAGGTCTTGTGACTTTGATCTGTTGCTCGTAATGAGAGGTGGCTTGAACGGAATTGGGTGAGTGAGACACACATTCTGCAGAGCAGCCTCAAAATGGGAGGCAGCCTTTCGGGAGGCAGCTTTGCAGTTTTGGAGGCTACTCAATATGAAAGGTAGTTGGGTTACTGGAAACACCAACACAAGCTGAGCCACAGGGTTTCAGGTTTGTTCTCGCTTCAGCCTGACGTTGGAGAAGTAGACTGGGGGTGGGGTGGTTTCTCTTTCATCCTGTCAACCAGTCACTTAACTGGAGAACTCTTCAAAACCATGAGGGTGCCAGGCCCTTAGCTGGTTTTCAACTCATACTGCAGTGAGAATTGAATTTTGGTCATCGGAACTTAGACCTACTAGAATCCCAAGGCCCTTTTATCAATAACTAGGGGCTTGAGATGATCTGAAAGAGGCCCAGGAAGCTCCCGGGGACCTCTCACTACTTCTCACCCAGGTCTCAGTTTAGAGAGTCTTGGCACAGAGATGGTCAGTTTCAGATTCTCTTGGAGTTCATTTTCCTAGAAACTCCTCGGAGTTCCTTTGGGGAAGTCCAGAATGAATTTTCACGAGAGTTCTTCTGGAACTCTGGGATTTGCCTGGGTACTGGATTGAAACCTTTAGGTGATTCGCAGGTGTGATGCTTATTCTTGTGTAGATCTAAATCCTAGGGGCAGATTCCCCAGTCTGTTCATTGATTTTTCTCTTGTCAGCTTGTGGGTGGCCAAATGACTTGGAGTGGGACTACTTTATTTATTTATTTATTTATTTATTTATTTATTTATTTTATTTATTCGTTCGTTCGTTCATTCATTCATTTAGATGGTGATTGCTTTATTTATTTATTTTTTAAATATAATTTATTGTCAAATTGGTTTCCGTACAACATCCAGTGCTCATCCCAACAAGTGCCCTCCTCATGCCCATCACCCACTTTTCCCTTTCCCCCACCCGCCCCCCATCAACCCTCAGTTTGTTCTCAGTATTTAAGAGTCTCTTAGGGTTTGTTTCCCTCCCTCTCTGTAACATTTTTTCCTCATTCCCCATGGTCTTCTGTTAAGTTTCTCAAGATGCACATATGAGTGAAAACGTAAGGTATCTGCTTTTCTCTGACTGACTTATTTCACTTAGCATAGTACCCTCCAGTTCCATCCATGTTGCTGCAAATTGTAAGATTTCATTTTTTCTCATTGCCATGTAGTATTCCATTGTGTGTATATACATATATATATAAGCTACATCTTCTTCATACACTTGTCAGTTGATGGCCATTTAGGCTCTTTCCATGATTTGGCTATTGTTGAAAGTGATGCCATAAACATTGGGGTACAGGTGCTGGGGTGGGACTACTTTTAGAATGAAAGTAAGAAAAGATAGGGGCTTTCCCACAAAAATGATCTCCTTCTATTTTACCGAATTCCTCCTGGAACATGCCCACGGCTTCTCATCCCTTATCTTGAAACCCCCATCAGGAAGGGGTTGGGGAGGGGACCCGGGCTCGTTCAGTGAGTAGAACATGCAACTCTTGATCTCGAGGTTTTAAGTTTGAGCTTCATGTTGGGAATAGAGATGACTTAAAAATAAAATCTTTTAAAAAAATAAATGGGGAAGGAACCCTCACGTGTAAAAAATTGTGGCTTTCAATACAGCATTTTAACCATTCTGAGTATTAAAATGAGGGCTGGATTAGGTGACCTCTGAGGTTCTCCCACTTCTAACAGTTTTTGGTTCTGAGTCCAGCATTTTTGTACCATCCTGGGAAGAAGACCAAGACAGCCTGCCCCTGCTTCACATCGTTCTTGGTCCTGGAGGGGCCGGGTTGCAGGGAATAACTATAAGATGCTCTGCTCTATCCACTGCCTCCCTCCCTAAGTCCCAGTTGCTTATTGCATGCATTTGTACATCATGGAATAAGCCCCTCCTCCTTAAAAACATCCTTCGGTCTCTCACATTAGCTGTCAGGAGTTCTCCAAGGCCAGGAAATGTAGGAGAGGGACTGAGCCTTGCCCCGTTTTCCCAGTAGGGAGCAGTTTCTTACCTGGGCGAGTTATGGAAGTGGACTGCCTCTCGTTCGCCTGTAATTTAGTTGCCTATTTAAAGATGCTCCAGAAATACCTACACTCCCAACTGAAGTGGTAAAGTAAGGAAATGATCTAGAAAATCTAAGGAGAGAAAAGACCCTCTTGCTTCAGTTTTCTGCAGATATGGCTTAAATATCGTATGGCTGTAGCTAATTATAATAACAGAATCTGATACAAGAATTTGAGCTTCCAAATCCTTTGACACAGTCCTCTTGCTTTAAGGAGGGGAAAGCTGAGGTTCTTCCCAGGCAAGGACTTGCTCCGGGATGCCCAGTTGTCAACAGGTAGAGCTGGCTGTGGGTTTTTTCCCTCTGGAATCCTGCCGATTGCTTCCATCCTCTTCTGCCATTTCTCTCTCTGTGGAGGCACAGATGACATCCTGCATGAACCCTACCTACCATTTTGGGATTCTGAAGGACAGATGAGTCCCTTTGCCATCTTTTATATTTGAAAGTGACTAAGTATTTGTACTGTTTCCTAGGCATGCAACTATGATTGAAAGATACCAGTAGGTCAGTGCTCTGCTCAACAGTTGTAACTCTCGGGTTGCCTTTTGTGACTCAGGTTTGTTCTTTTAAGAGTTACGCTTTTCAGAGATACTGGCTAGAAGGACAGGCCTCATTTCCTAGGTCCAGGGCCAGCCAGTTACTCCTGTGCTGAGCTCCCATGAACTGCAGCCAATGCCTTCCGGCTGACAAAGCGATGTTGTCATTGATAAGTGTTTATGTTGCACTTTAGATTTCAAAGTTCTTTCTCTGAGTTATTTCTTACCTCAATTTGGCCGGTGAAGAAACTAAAGCCCGTAGAAGTGGTGACTGGTCCAGAGTCATTCAACCAATTAATTGTGAAGCTGGTACTGGACTCAGAGCCTCTGAGTTTCTGGGTCACTGCTTACCCCAGTGAGTCATGCAGCTTCTCTAGATGATGTTCTTTGCCCATCACTAACTTCTTTTTTCCAAATTTAGCTGGCTCCTCTTAGTGTGAGCTATAGAGCTCTCCTGTTTCAAAGCTGCAGAACCTTATTGGTTGACCAGAAAGCACCTAGATAAGCTCCAGTGTGGGACCTGTCCTAGGTCAAGTTGAATTGTGGTGTGGTGGGAGCAGAGGGAGGGAGTAGGCCTTTTCTGTTTGGGTTTTGGCAGATGATCAATGCTGTCTTAGGAATATTAAAGGTCTAAGTATTGGAAAGGGAATGAAGGATTTAAGTTAAAACACTAGTTGTCACTTACAGAAGGTTAAAAATGTCAAATCAAAAAGACATTCAACATTTTGTGTCTAAATACAAGCATTGGAGAGGCTTTGGGCTTCTTTTCCAGACTTCAACCAGTTGGGTCACAGAGGTATTTTCTTGCCAGTGGGGCAGAGAGACTTCAGCGAGTACACTGAAAACTTTTACAGCAGAAATTCCCACAAGAAATTTTACCATCTGTTTATCATGTCCATGTTTCCTGTATCTTGGTGTTTTTTTTTTTAAATTTTAAATGACTTATATTGCCTGTTTGACTTAAATTGTGTCTGTTAAGCAGAGGTGTTAGATGGAGATTAGCATCTGTTTGCCTGTCTTTATACAATATCCTCTGAAAATAAAATTTCTCCTTTGCTTCCCCATCCCCCACCTCCCCACATTGTGAATTTAATTAAGAAGGTGAGGAGTTGTGTTTAAAGTAGTCAAGAGTCTGCCTTTCCAAGCATGCCACGCAGCCTTTCAGATAGATAAGTGTGTATTGCAGAACTACACGGTGCGGGTGAAACAGGAAGCAGCTCTTGGCTGGGTAGGATGCTCTGAGGCGCCCTCCACTCTCCGAGAACGCTCTTCAGCTGACTGAAGCAGGGAAGCCGAGCCAATCACAGGCCGCTTTCCTAGCTCAGTCACCAGTCTGTGGTTGAGGAAGGGTTTTGCTTTTTTATGCTCTGTATTGGGAAGGCAGATAAAATGCCAGGGCTGGACTGCCTCTGGGGATAACCTCACCCTGTGTGATGTGAATGAATAGCATCTTGCCTAGTAAATCCACGGGAATTGATAAGGCAGACGCAGTTCTTCCAACAGGCCTTTTCTGTCTTTTAGCTGTAGCTGGGGCTTCTGTAGCAATTTTATTTTTGCCTTGAAAGAAGTGCTCTGGATTCTCAGACCTCCATGTATGACAATTTGTACCTGCATGGAATTGAAGACTCGGAGGCTGTAAGTATTTTCATAGATAGCTTATTCCCTCTCCCCTCCTCTTCCTCCTCCCACTAACCACCCCCCCAACCCCATTTCTTAGGCAACGCAGGGAACATGGAGCTGAGAGCCAACATCATTCGGGGGCTTGCTAGCTGCTGTGAAAATGCTCTCTGTATAGTTTAGAGTGAACTGAAATTATTTTTTATTATATAATTTCTTGTCATGCAAAAAAGAAATTAGGGTGCTAGCAAAGGCATCTGAGAGTGTAGGCTGTTTGGATTTATACATCACTCGGTCCACGTTTGATCTCACAAGGGGTAACTGCTCCTTGTAGACTGGCTTAAACTATGCAGAAAGTGCCTATGTTTTCCAATAGAAGGTTTCATAGAAAAGGCTCATTCATTATATAATACACATTGTTTATTGAGCTAGCATGAATGGAAGTTGCTCAGCTGTAGCTGTATTATGTGTTTTCTGGCCAAACAAGTGGTGCAGATCTACTGCTTCTTTGTTAAGGAAATCAGATGCAAAGGTTGTGGTCATAGAACACCCCAGTGCAGAGGCAGAAGGTAGTGCCGCTGTATTCTACCCTGAAGACTGAAGTGGGCTCACTTGCGTTTTGGCTTAGAAAACTGGACTCCTTTCCCTCCATAGGTCAGGCTCATGTAATCTATTAAAATCAGGATGAAAATGGTTTTCTGAAATCCCTAAAGTCATACCACCGGAATGTTAGCTTTTAAACATTGGGTAAAGCTTATTACTGAATCTTTTACTATTGCTAGTGGTAGTTCTTGATTTTTCATCCATCATCTAGAAACCTTGCAAGGTAAAATGATCTGGGGTGGCTAATGGGAACTGCTGTGTGGAGTCTGAATTTTATATGAGTGCAATGCCATACATGTTGCTACATTTGAAACAGGAATGTGTTATATAAGATTCCCTGGCTAAACCACCAAATAAACAGTCCGTAACAACAACAACAACAAAAAAGCCCTATGGTACACATCAGTGCAGTCATATGTATCAAATGATGTGCTCTCTACGAAAGATAGAAATTCTCTGTTCTGATAAGGCATTCCATTTTTCCTTCCTGTCTGTGTGTCAGGTCTGACTGTAACTCTGTTTCTGCAAAGTCTCTGCGTGTTGCCCAGCGTGCTCGTAAATTATCACACTGCTAGTTTATTGCCAGGGACTGTAGTTTGAAACACTGGTGGCTAAAGAGAGAAAGTCCATGTTTGCAAGTGGGGTGGAAGAATGGAAAATGCAACTATAGGAGTTCAGTAAAGCAGCAGGGTTCTCCAGGAAGCCTGATTATTTCTCACACCCTTTTCTCCACACTCAGTTATGAAACATGTGATGCCTTATTGGATTGTGATTTTTATTTGCGACCATCGATTTTACCTCAGGCACTGTGTTGCACTTAGGTGGATTGGAGTTATTTCGGAAGAAGCGGTTATTTCAGAAACTGGCTGGAATGAACAGAGTCGGCTAGGAACTGATGTGTCCAGCACCTTGTTCTCTAGAACTGTATAAATTTCCGATGCACTGGTTCAGAGGGGAGCCATTATAAGTATGAAAACATTGCTTTTTCTTTTGGTCCAGCCTCACAGGACAGCCGAGTTTTTCTGTGGGGGGGAAGTGAAGAGTGCAGTGGTTTGACTCTGGCGGGAGTTGATGGCGGGTAGTGCTAGGTACTGCAGTGCTGTGCTCCTGGTGACTCAGTGGTGGCCAGCAGCCTGAGATCCTCGGGGATGTGCGGAGGCGAGGAAGGTGGGAAACCCAAGGAACGAAGAAAGACATCTGGCCAATCCTCACTTGACAGTATGGGAAGCTTTTGGTTGGGTGGGGTTGAAAGCATGTCACTTAAATCAGAGGGGAAGGCAGAGGTGTTTGAAGGGGTGGACTGACTCAGAATGCTCATTTGAGTTTATTTGTTTTTATAAGGAAGAATAATGTGATGTGTTACCCAAGATGGTGTGAACAAAGCTTCAAGCCAATGGAGAAGACTAGGCCTAAATAGCTGACCCGGTGAAGTGAGAAATAAAGCCACACCTGGAGTGCCACATCCTCAGCAGTCTTTCTCAGTGCCAATGCATTTATGGCTGTAAGTGTGGGGGTTTGCCCAGGTTGAAGCAAAGCTCTTGGATCAGATCTGGTGGATAGGTGTGGAGAGGCTTTTCTCCGATGACCAGCTGCAGTCCAAGAATACACAGGCACTAAAAGCTGAGCACGGCACTCTCTTTGGGGGGCTGGGGTGCCATCCGCATTTTTCCGACCTCTCTGCGCTGTTGAAAATGCCTTTGTGGGGTGTGTGGGGGTTTAACATGTGATACGTGATTGTATTCAGCGTGTTCACACAGTAAGTCTGTAATGAGATCATCTTGCCTAGGGACTGATGATATTTTATTCTGAGTAAGAATAAAGCATTATTATACACTGTTCGCACCTCACATCCCCGCAATGTGAGAGAGACTTTGGTACTGTTATGCAAGGTTTTTCTTAAGATTCTGGTCCAGAGATAGATATTAGACTTCTAATACCCTAGCTTTTCACTTGTAACCTCTGTATTTTGTGCTCTCTCTATATAAAGAGAGGAGACAAGAGCTATGCGGAAACATACTTGAGTCTGGGCATTTTAGATTCTTGAGTTCTATGGAACCTTTTCGGACAAGGCCATTAGCTTCTGCTCTGGTTTCTAGGAGAGTAGTTAATTGTTTGCCTCATTCAGAACACAAGGAAGTACAAGAGATAATTCAGTGTCCCACAGCAAGGGCTCTGCTCAGGAATGAGAGATTTCCAGAACATTACCTTACTCCTTCTGTTACCTTGCCATGGATAAAGGAATGTGTGCTCCTGCATGAGTCCATACCCAGACCCGGCCAGTTACAATAGATCCTGCACACAGACTTGTACTGCGTTGTCTTCTGTGTGAGGACTGCCTTATTCCCACCGTCACTCCCTGCACTTGGTCTTAATATGAGTCCGGGTGGCGAAGATTCTTTTCACTGATTGAGCCTCCAGTATACACTATGTATTTTCTTATCTGATTCACAATAGATTTTGATGGATCTGCTCATTGGTATACATGTTTTATAAATGGATTCATTGTGTATTTTTTTGGCGTTTGTGAGATCCTTATGAGTAGATTTCTTTTTTTTTCATTCAGCAGGTCTGTTACACAAACAAAGCAGGGATGTTCTTACGGAGATAGATGGAAGAAGCAAATAAGTAGAAAAAGTTACCTAAAAATCCACCCCAAGATATCATATTGCCTTGTATCCCTTCAGACTATGAATGCACATATATGTGAATGTGTCATTCTAAACCTGCTCCTGTGTGTGTATTGCATCCTATGCTGTGAAATGATGCTGCCATTTGATGAAAGATACAGCACACGAGGACTAGACTAGCCTGTACAAGAGGTCCTTTGCAAAATTTGAAACTCCTGCATGGCCCTTCTGGAGCTTTGAGCAATTTAAATGAAATATAGATTCTGAGAGTATTTTGTAAAGTGAAGCCAGGGCTATTCGCTCGTACAATTAATAGTTGTTTTCTCCAACACGATTGCTTCCATTTCCAAATGCTTAAATTCTAAAGTACTAAGGGGGAGAGACCTGATCTTTTTCAGTGAAAAAAGTGATCAGATCATAATTCAGGGCATTTACTAGAGAGGAAAATATATTCTTGTAAGTGTTCTCAGTCACAGAAAGGAGCATAAGTATTCACTAATACTGTTAAAAGTGTTATAGGTGTAAAAGTTAAAGTGAAGGTGAATTTTACAGACTAGAATGTGCATGTAATATCTGTATGTACACATATTTAAATTTACATATCTCTACATTATTATAAGTATAACTATATGTTAATTATTTAAACTATTCATTTTCTATAAGCTGTACAACTATGTACATTTGCCTAAATGTCTGTGTTCCCGCAGGTGTATGCACCTCGCATACCCTGTACATTCATATATAGATATACTCATGCTTTGCTAATTGACAGTTAATGCTGAGTGGGAGATTTCTGCCATACAGCTTTTGGAGACGAAAAATTAACTGCTTTTGACATAAAGAAAGATACCTGAGAGGGTTGAAAGGCATACATCCACAAGAGAATAAAGAATTGCTCCTTTCAAAAATATAATAAAGTTCTTTTAAATACGAAGATATGTCCTTGGGTGCTTGCTAGGGAGGAGGATCAACTTCAAACAGATGGCTTTGTGTGTTTAGGGACCTTCGGAAGAACACTAGGGATTAGGGATATTAAGGATTAGATTCCTTTTGGAAACGAGAAGACTGGAGGTCTTTATGGTTTGGCAGATCAGAGCACCTTCTGGGGTTAGAAAGTCTTTCTGGCCTCTTCCTAGAGAATGAGACCTGTTCTGTTAACGAATCCAAGGTCTGTTGGCTTCACTGGCCAGAGAGGAAAGACAAATGCTGCTCATGGTTTGCATAAGAAATTTGAGGAAATCAACCTGTTTTACTCAGCTGAGTGATTCCGGTATTTGTTCAGAGTCTAAGTGAATGATGAACAGATACTTCTCTTTAATCAATCCATTCTTAGCAAGGATGGTTTTCTAAAATATATGTTGAAATGATGTCTAGATGCAATGATCATGGAGATAAAGAGAGAAATTCCTTAAATCTGAGTAGAACCCATGGATTTGCCTCTCCAAGGTCGTGAGTCTTGTCACTTTCTCTGCCATTTCCACTTTCAAGTGACAGAATGATGTGTTAGGTTTGATCCCCACGTTTTCTCTGGGACTTCGGTGTCTTCTTTCCTGTTGGTGTTCTTCTTCCTATTAGATTATGATGAGTCCATCAGGATTTTAGAATATAGTCCTGTGACTCCCTCTGCACGTGTTTAGTGAACAGTACATTTTTCTATGGTACAAGATATTCTGTAGGAAGGTCAACAATAACTAGGAAAACACGTGCTTTTAGGGAGAAGGTAAGCAAGCATCCTTGCTTTCCCCTTTCCTTTCTGTCAGAGTTTGGTATAGACCTTATTTCTATGTGGGTGATACTCTCATCATTCTGCTCACCATCTCCCTTTCATATCCCTTATCTGGGTAAACTGAGCCACCCAAAGAGGACAAGAAGACATAACTGGACTGTTACTGTTTTTTGTTCGCTCTCTTCTCTCCCCCACTAATCCTTTGCCCTGATCATTGTGTCATGAGCTCAGATACCCATGAGACTGGGTTAAAAATTATGCCAAGAAAGCTCTGTAGATAGAGACTCTCTAGCTGATCTAAATCAGGCTGATTTACTTGTCTTGAATGTGTTTGCCTTGGGCCCCGCTGACTTGAAAAACAGTAGCAACTCTAAACTGCCACTCTGGTCAGGACACCGGCACGTGTTCTTACTTGAGACCAGGCAGCAGTAGGTCACTGCTTGGTGTGTAAACTCAAGGGAGTTTACAGTTCATATACAATAATGACAAGCAGATTGGGAGTTGTAGATTTTTATGCTTTGGACTTTGAACTTTTGAAGATTCTGAGAGTCGGAGTCTAAGCTAAAACTGTGCAGCCGCTCTTACAGCACTTACGTGTGTGCCAAAAGGAAGGCAGCTCAGAGAGCTAGCTCACATCATAGTTTGCAAGATCGAAACAGATCAGTGTTTGGGCTTGCTCTGTATTCATGTATTCTTTTATAACATAAATGTATAGTTTTAGTAATAAATATTTTTCTCTCATTGTGAATGGTGCCATAGCATCAGTACTTCCTGCATCCTATTGTGATTTTTTGTTTGTTTGTTTTGTTTGTTTTGTTGTTTGTTTTGTTTGTTTGTTTTCTTTTGCATCTGTTCAAGAGGGATGCCTGGCTGGCTCAGTTGGTGGAGCATGTGACTCTTGATCTCAGGGTTGTGGGTTTGGGCCCACACTGGGTGTAGAGATTACTTTAAAAAAAATCTTAAAAAGAAATAGTGAAACGTCTTAAACTTAAAACAGGATATTTTGAATTTGCTTTCAGCCTTTTTGTTCAAGGGAATTGATGTAAGAGGTACATCCTAACATGAATATTAGCAACTGTCAATTATTCAGGAGCTTGATTGTGTAATTCGTGAATAATTTAATTCTTATTTTGCCTTTTTAATCCTATTACTTCTTAATCTTCTCTTTTTAGCTTCAGCATCAAATAACATAAAAGAGTCTGACCTTCAGTGTTATTTCTTTATTAGCAGATTTGTTGAAAAGTTTGGTAAAAGGGTTGTATTTAAAATTTTTTCTCAATCTCTTTAAAACTTACTCTTTGTACTTTGTATCATGAAATAATAGTGTATTGTAATAATGCTGGGATTAAAAGCACAGGCTCTGTGCAAGCTTGCTAGGGATTATGTCTCAGCTCCCCACTTCCTAATTTGTGGCCTGGGGTACATTTCTTGAACTTTCTGTGCCTCGGTTTCCACATTATTAAAGTGTTCATAATAACGAAACCTACATCTTGGGTGGTTTGGAAGATTAAATAAGGTAATATGTGTAACCTTATTCTTCACATCATGAATATACTTAAGCTTTTGGCATGCTCTTTTCTCTGCAGGTTTTGATATTCCCATCAATTCCTGTGGTTTATTTTCAGAGCAGTTGCATGGTTTTTGACAGTGCTTTCCAAAAATATTATAGTGGTTGTCAAGTGAAAGAATGTACTAATCTCCTAAGGCCTTCTGATTAGTTTGTTGTATTTTGTTTCAGAAAAGGGGGCAGTAGAGTCTAACTGAAAGAGCACAAGGAGGTGGAAGTCTTGGTCTTTGCTACTGATTAGCAGTGACCTTGGGCAAGTCATTTGTTTCCTCCAGTTCTCAGTTTTCCCTCCTATAAAATGAAGGAGGGAGTAATCTTGATTAGATTACTTCTAAGCTTTCTTCACATCGAAAATTCTGCTTGCTGATAAGCAATTTCTTCAGTTTGGATACAAATGCCACCATATGCCATTTGCTCTTTGAAGCAATCAACTACCATGGTGTCTTGTATATACTGGGTAAGGTCTCCGTATTTGGTCCCTGAGTCTAGACATTTGGCCTTTTCAGAATCTTTGAAGTAGGAAGTTGTAATGTGGTGCACACCTTTGAGAAGACTAGATTTTTGAAGAGGAAAGATGTTTTATTTTTGGGGCACCTGGGTGGCTCAGTCGGTTAAGCAACTGACTTTGGCTCAGGTCATGATCTCACGGTTCTGTGAGTTCAAGCCCTGTGTTGGGCTCTGTGCTGGCAGCTCAGAGCCCAGAGCCTGCTTCAGATTCTGTGTCTCCCTCTCTCTCTCTGCTCCTCCCCCACTCATGTTCTGTTTCTCTCTCTTACTCTCAAAAATAAATAAAATAAAATAAAATTTTAAAAAGATTTTTAACTCTAAAGCTCAAATGGTGTTTTGCATATTGCTCATTTGCTTGCCAATACCCACAGTGCATGTCCAGCCCACAGTAATTTGAGCTGAAGACACTTGAGTCTCATCTCTAAGGAAAAAAAAAAAAATCAAAGGCAAATGTTTTCTGAGAAGTGAGCTTCTCCTAACTCTTTTTGATAATCGAGGAGAGATATTTCTGTTTTAAATGATCTCCTATCTTTGTTTCTTGGCTGAATTGTCTGAGCTACACACTAGGAGACTATTAACCAAAAAAAACTTTAAATAATGGTTTTATGATTGTTATGTTGCTTAACCATCAAGAATGTTTATTGTTGGGTGTTTTCTTGTTTTACAAAATTTTCTTCAGCTCATCATTATTATCCTTTGGGGTGTCCTAAAAGCAATAATCAATCAATTAGAAAACCACAGGAATATAATAATTCTAGGAGACATTCATTATTCTTTTTTAAAGTCATTCATTACTTTTAAAAGGAGTACCTGTGCCTGATCTGTTTAATTTTTGTCTGTGATAAAATGAAAGGCCAAGGGATAAAAAGGGCAATCTTTACTTCAGCCCAATCTCTTAAATGTTTGAACGAAGTAAGAGTTGGAAGCAAATATTTATCATGAAGGTAGAAAAATGTGGTGAATATCATGCTAAAATACCTGGTAAGCAAATTAGTTCTCCAGTTCCTTTCCAAAAAGTCATTGTTGATAGCTTAATATCATTTAATTTCAGTTGAAGTCCCAGAGATGCAGGTCTTGGACTTACTTGATTCAATGGCTCTATTGATCCAAGGGACAGAATTAAGAATTAATTTATCAGATTTCCAAATCATATTACATTTGATCAAATTATTAATGCTTAGAATATAGAAATGGAATTATGGTAAAGTTGACAAGGTAGGGAAGCACAGAACATGTGTTAGTCATCATGTTGCACTTTTGTGAAGTGCTAGGATACTGCAGAGTAGAGTAAAGAATAAAACCAAACACATCAAATAGCTAGGTTAGATACATGATTTTAAAAAGAAAAGATCATTTGTTGGTCACGTCTAGTTATTACATGAAAACCAACAATTTGGTATGTGAAACATGATGTATCTTCCTAGAGTGCCAATATTATTTTTTAAATATTGTAACAATTTCTGAAGTCATGTATTGTATTTTATTGATACTAAGCACAGATTCCCCACCTTCCGCCCTCAACATTTTGATACATCTAAAATGGAGCTACATCTTAAAACTCTGAGTCTCTTAGTGGTTTTTTTTCTCTTAGTAGTATGTAATTTAACGTTGATTTTTTAAACCATTGGTATCTTTTTTTTGTTTTTATTTATTTCTGAGAGAGAGAGAGCGAGAGAGCGCGTGAGCAGGGGAGGGTCAGAGAGAGAGGGAGATACAGAATCTGAAACAGGCTCCAGGCTCTGAGCTGGTGATCAGCACAGAGTCTGACGCGGGGCTCGAACCCACGAGCCGTGAGATCATGACCTGAGCCGAAGTTGGACGCTTAACCGACTGAGCCACCCAGGAGCCCCTAAACCATTGGTATCTTAAATTAAGTGAAATGAGGTTTTTGGGGGAAATATGCAAATAATACAAAACTGTATAGTATGAAAAATTGGTTTTCCTTAACAACCTCCCAACCTATTCATGTCTCCACAGGCAGCCATGTTTAACAACTCAGTGGGTATCCATTTAGACTTTTTTTCTATACATTGACAAAAATGAATATTTAGAAAAACATACTTATAAAGGCACATATCACATTTATAATTTTAAAAAATATGAATAAGATCATAATAAATATTTTCCAGTGACTTTTTTTCTTCACCAGAAAATGTACCATGGATCTTCTCCATATGTATTTTTTCTTTCTCACAAGCTGAGTGACATAATGACTGTACAGTATGGATTTACTGTGACAAGGTTAGCCCACTGATAAATTTAGAATATTTCCTGTTTTTCAGTCCTATAAATAAATTCTTACATATGGATCTTTGTATATACATGGAACATTTCTCCAGAATCAGTTTCTGGAAATGGAATTGCTGAGTTAAATGATTAGCACATTTAAAGATTTATATATATGTACTGGTGTGTATTGTAAAATATTTGTATATTAAAATGAACATTCTTTTTCAGTTATGACTAAAGCACATGAGCTCAAAATGAAATAGAGGACTTCAAAGAAGTTTCTTGGTTGTGGGAAACAGCATTAGGCTATGGCCTCCAGGTATCCTAAGAAGAATTTTTTTAGTCTCTTACAATAATTTCGCTTTAAAAAACCCACAAAATCTTGTGAAGTTCATCCCTCTTTTACTTATAAATGAAAAAAACCTGAGGCCCAAAGAGGTTGAGCAACTTATGCAGAAAGATCCAGACAGTTTACAGTGGAACTGGACCTAGAGCTGTCCTCAGATCTCTAACTAGAGCAGTGGTCTTTTCACAATGCCAAACGCAAGAGTTAATAATATAAAAAACTGTAATAGCCCGCTGAAGGGTGGTACAGTCATTATTTGTATGGTGCTTGTTTGACAGCTTACAAAGCAGTTGGGAATTGGGAGAATCTCCAAAACAGAGAACAGCTTGCCCTCTGACCCCAATGTTGAGACCTTTGGAATCCAGATTAGAGTCCTGATTTCTTTCAAGCTTTCTTGTTTGATGTTGCTTTCTAATATGGTTCAAAGCCTCCAGTTTGATGGATTGAAACGACAGTACACCCACAAAACCTAAACGTACATAAAAGCCCGGTGCTAGAGAATGTCAGAAAGAGGTTTTGTGTTTTAGGGGAATGTTAGAATTCTCATTATTTGTATGCAGGTCTTGATGATGATTGCACGTGGATGCTACATTTGGACTTAGTCAAGAGCACCAGAGTTCCATGTTTATTTTGTTTTTTCTCATTTTCAATTCTCTCCATGGGCTTTCAATTCAGGGAAACATTTGCAGGATTTAGTAGTGATATGTATTTTTTAGTAGTGATATTTTTAAAAAACAAAAGAGATATCAATATTCTTAAAATGCCAAAGTAACTATAAGTTATGAGTGGGGTTCCTTCAGAATCAATCAGAATCCCTACAAAAAAGAGCATCCTCAAATTAGGATAATTTGAGAGGTTTAATAAATAGAAGAGGTGGTTTTGGGTATAAGGAAGCCACAAGGAATACCACAGTACTCCCAGGGTTGGTAACTGCAGAAACTGTTACCTCCCTTAGAGCATGGTTATAGGAACCCAGGAGGGCTAAGTTCTGCCAAGAAGACTATCATGAGATGGATGCAGTCTTCCTGGGGGAGGGATATAAGAAGCTTACCACCATTCCACAGGGAGGGAGCCAGGGAATCTCTTTCTCTTCCCTCACTCTGATCCATGCTAGGGTTCTGACTGGCCAAACACAACCTGAAGCCCAGAGCAGGGCTTATAGGTCAACAACACAGTGCAAAAGAGAGGGGGGTGAGGTGGAGGGTGATTTGGAGAGGTAAATGGATGTTGATTTCATCCACATCACTAATGGGCCCTGTCTGACTATATTGGTCTCGGTAGATGACGTCATGCAATTCGAAGACATTCCTGAAACACAATTCTGAAGATGTTAGTGAAGCTCTAAAGGAGCTGCTGTTGGTCATTTTCCATTGGAGATACGTGTTGGCTTTGATGGGCCAATAGTTCCACTTCAGATGGTGACCTGGATTTTTAATCCTGCACTGTTTTTTAAAATTATTATCAAGATTTGGAGTACTTAACAAGGTCTAGAGATGGAATAAAATAAAAAGCTTAAATGTTAGTGTTGGGGACAAGGTTTGAGAAGCCAAACTATGTGGGCTTCCATGATTGCCTTCGAATACATGAAGGTCTTCTGCTGATAATAAGCAGAGAGAAAAGCATGTAGCAGACCAGCTTGTGGCTCTGCTGTGCTCCACGGTCATGACCAGATGAGAATAATTCTCAGGATTTGTCCTAATGTCATTATATGATGATTCCCACCACGCAAAACAGTGGGAGGACTGGTGGGAGTAAGGATTAGCATCATGAGATTTCACAGTTCTGACAACAGCCTCCTTATTAAAAGATAGATGGACTAAGTGGGGGTAGGAAAGTCAAGAGGAGTGTTTCCTTTACGGTGTTGGAAGCAGAACTTGGTTTTGAAGGTAGACGAAGCCCTTGGAAAACATTAGCATGGAGGTCAGGCCTTGCTCTTTTCATTAAAGCTAAACAGACCTTGGATGTCTCTATTAAAAGTCCTGTTGACTAGTTGCTGGTTATACAGCGTGTGAAATTCGTGAGAATCCATTGAATTGTACACATATAATATGTGCATGTTTCTGTATGTGCGTTATACTTCAATCAGAAATTCTGGGAGTCTCTTCTGGGAAAATAAGTCTAACTAGTGGGATTCTGGGAGCTAGATATAATCAAGGCTCTTGCTTCTAATTGTTAGGACTTGTGAAATGTAGAAGGGAGTAGATTCATATGCTGACTATGTGCTGGAGTCCTGGGTTCAGAAAGAGCAATAAGTCTTGACCAGTGGGCCACTTGGCCAAGGATGGGACACGTGATTCATCACTGGGTGATAGGAAGACCATATCCTTCAAGTTCCTGGAGCAGGAGGCTCTCTCACTGGGTGATGCTCATCTTGGCCTTTTGCGTCATGCCCTCCCTGGAACGGGTCGTTAAAGTAGTGCTCACACACCCATGTGTGGCAGATGCCTCACTTCTCTGAACACTATGATTTTGAAGGTAAGGAGGACTCTCGAAGTAGATTTTCTCGCTGCCTTTTGCATGGTCTGCAGGGTCAGAGCCAAGCTGTTCTCAGGGGTGAGACCTGGTTCTTATGCTTCCAGAAACATGCCATTGCCTCGGCAGAGAGTCCGTTCTGGTCAAAGGGGATAAAATGAAGATTGCTGTGAGTCGTGGATGAGGTCTGTTGAGATAAGGTCCTAAGGTTCTGATGTTTGCTCCTGGGACGGTGTGTGCTTGGTACATGGGTGTCCACACTCAATAGAGAAGTGCTGTGTAAGTCTTTAAATATATGTAAGGAGCTGCATTAAAGCCAAGCTAGCATACATATTATACGAACGCTGCTTGAATGTTTTCATTTTCAGAATTTACATGCTTATAAAATAACATGTTATTTTTAGAGATTGGTTTCTTATATTATTTTTATAGCTCTAATTCTTAAATTATTATTAGCACAGAGTGCGGTCTTGCAAGAAGGAAGAGGCGGGTCTCATAATTGAAGTACACTATTGCCATTTGTTGTTATAGATGCTTTCATTATCCGTGGTATTTTGAATGGTGTTGTTTATGTATGAGAGAGAGAGGGAGAGAAAGGGAGAGGGAGAAATGCCGTGGATCAAAGCTAAAGTATAAGGAACTATACAAGATATAACTATCAGGATTTTATTAGGACTGAATAGTATGTTGATAAATATGTATTGTTTTGCCCTGGTTTTGAAATATACACTGATAGAAAAGTAGCTTAAAAAAAAGTTGTTCATGCTACATTTCAAACTTAGTATAAATTATCTGAAGAATTTTTAGAGAAGGAAAAATAGAGAAGAATATAAATAAGGTAGAAAAAAGACAAGGAAATGCATAACCTAGATTCTGTGAAAGTTTTGATTCATATCCCTTTTAACTAAAATATGTTCTGGCAGTAAGATGTGCAACTAGTTGTTAGATTTTTCATTTGAGTGTTTCATTTACATAAAGAAGCTGGCTTTCAAATGCCAGCCAGCAGCCAACTCAAATACTGAAGATTTGTCTAACTCAGTGACTAGTTTAGTAAGAAGATATCTTGAGGATGTTGAGGGGGAGGGCACACATCAGATACCTTGTTCTGGAAACTCAGCCAGAATCCTCTCAGTTATGATCTATCTGATTCTTAGAGTATTTGAGTTTTCGATTCTTAATTCAGGGCTTGCAATGATGCTGTGAACATAAAACTGCACTTCTGCATACTTAATGGAAGATGAATAATTTCAAAGTTCCAGAATCCTTCCTGGAGAAAACTTGCGGATATTCAGTAGGTTCTGGCTATAATCTGTTACCATTTCTGAGAAGCATAAAAAGTGCGCATTATCCCATAAGCATTTATGTTACATGACTTCCAAGATCCCCTAATCAAGGACACTGATAGACTCTGGAAGCATTTCTTTATTTACTGATTGGACCTATCTCTGGGTCCTGAGTCTACAAGGAATTTTTAGACCTTTCTGCTATCCTGGAGACAGATCAGACACTAATAGATACTCCCCCCTCCCTTCATTGTACCTACTTTTCAGTTTCTAGGAGCCCTCTTTTTTTTTTTTTTTTTTTTTTATGGATCACACGTTGTGTTAGTATTTTACAGAGCACACTTTGGGGGAAATTATTTGCAGTAGGTAATTAGGAGCTGTTGAATGATTTTTCAATGGGAAAGGTGTAATCAGATATGCATTGGTCAGAGTGGAAGATGGATTTGAGGAGGGAGAATCCAGGCAGGGAGTTCAATTAGAAAGCTGTTGAAGTAGTACAGGTGTGAAGTGGCGTAGGCCTCAACTAGGGCAGTAGCAGTGGGAATAGAGAGGAGTAGGTGAACTGAGAAATATTTAAGTCATAAATGCAGCAGGTTTAATGACTAATTAGCTTAGGAAGGGAAAGGAGTCTGGAATGAACCCCTCCACTTCTGGCTTGGGTGACTGACTGGTTTGGATGTTGGTGCTGCTGAGATTGGCAAACTAGGCCATTTCTTCTGATGACTTTTTTTTTTAAGTTTATTTATTTATCTTGACAGAGAGAAAGCACGAGCAGGGGAAGGGCAGAGAGAGAAGGAGCGAGAGAATACCAAGCAGACTCTGTGCCGTCAGTGCAGAGCCTATGAATCATGACTTGACCTGACATCAAGAGTCAGAGGCTTACCCAACTGAGCCACCCAAGTGCCCCTCTTCTGATGCCTTTTGAACTGACCCATTGGAGTTTAGGTTAGAAACAGGGTCCAGGTTCTGAGATTTTCAGTCTTTCAGCTGTTAGGCTTGATTCCTGGCTAAGAAAATTACTGGTTTCATTCCACAGTCACAGAATAGTTTTGTTCTGGACAGCCAGGACCTACAGTGACCAGGAACTGGCTGTAGAATAATTATGTTCTAGCTCTGTGCATTCTGGCCCCCATACTCATTTACATATCCTATTATGAATATCTGGAAACCATAGAGGAAATGTGCTTTCTGTCTTGAGGAACTTCTCATCAAAGAATCTTCAAATTGATTTTTAATCATCCTTTTCCTTAGTAAATGAGTATTATTCCAAGTAACAACTACATTATAAAAAAGGGCATTTGGGATATTGCTCAGATAGTAACCAGGAAAAAAATGTATTTAAAAACAATCTTGTTTTTAAATAATATTGTCTTGTATATGTTTATTTTTCTATTAAGGAATAGAGGATCATAATATTTTCCCAGAGTATATCTATCTCTTTTTTTTATTATTAGTTTTTTAATGTTTAGAGAGAGAGAGTAGGGGAGGAGCAGAGAGAGAAAGAAACACAGAATTTGAGGCAGGCTTCAGGCTTCAAGCTGTCAGCACAGAGCCTGTTGTGGGGGCTCAAACCTATGAACCGTGAGATTGCAACCTGAGCCGAAGTTGGGTGCTTAACCGACTGAGCCACCCAGGTGCCCCATCTCTTAATTTTAGTAGATGAGTCTCTGACCATTAATTTGATATGCCCATTGATGTATGTGAAAAAAAAAAGATCCCCAGTCACATAAATTTGTTAATAACCACATTCCGTGTCCCTTTCTCAAAGTTTCACAGCACACCAGAGGCCACTAAAGTCTCTTAGCATTCTGTAATAAATAAATTAAATTTTGTGTAACCCAAAGATATCGCAGACTTCTTTGACTTTAGAACCCGTTTTTTCCCATAAGGAATACCTATTAACTACTTAAAAGAATTAGTGTGCTGCAGAATTCACTGGAAGAAATGCTGGTCTAGTTACTTACATTGGGCTTATTTGCTGGAAACATTCTCAGTATCTTAAATTGGGTGGATTTTATGCACTGGAATAGAATTTACATTAGAAAAGCATATATATGTTTCTGGAGACTTCTTCTCCGAGACTCTGATTCAGTTAGTTTGAAATGGGGCTTAGGATTTGCATTGTTGACATACATTCAAGAGATGATTTTCATGTAGACACTATAGCACTTCCATGAGAGCACACAATACTTAGTTTCTCTTTTCTTTCAGGTCCCAATATATTTGTCCTATTTCCCTCTTGAGTAAGAAAAAAAAAAAAGCACTTTGAAGTAGGAAAGTCTTACTCATCTCCCTACCTTTGCTTGCATAGCCTTGCATACCTCGCATGCACGCCACAAGACAGGCATTCAATAAACGGTTGCTGGGATGAATTGAAATTCAGTCACCTTAATTCCTCGAGAAATTGAGAGGAACCCAGGGAGTGGTCAGAAATGATTGAATTAGTTCAGGAATTCCCAAGGGATCGATGGAGTTTATATATATATACACACACACATATACATACATATATATCTCCATGACCAGTCATACTACTATTTTTCCTTGAAAAGTCAAAGTAAATTTTAAAATGGAGGTTAGTAGATTTAGGAAATTAAAAGGCCTTTATTTTTTAATGTTTATTTATTTTTGAGAGAGAGAGAGCAAGCTTGAGCAGAGAAGGTACAGAGAGAGTCGAGGACAGAGGACACAAAGTAGAATCTGTGCTGACAGCCCCACGTGGGGCTCAAACTCACAAACCATGAGATCATGACCTGAGCCGAAGTCGGATGCTCAACTGACTGATCCACCCAGGTGCCCCTAAAAGGCCGTTATTTTTAGAAGAGCCAGAGTGTTATAGGGAAACTCAGTCTTCTCTCCAGATATTTCCAACAGGGCTATGTTGATTGTAAACAAATTGATGACACTAACCCTCCCTCCCACCCTACACTCCCTCTACCCTTTTCCCTAGAGTTCACTTCTCTTTTAACAGTTTGCTTTTAAATAATAGCTTTATTGTGATGTAATTTACATACCACACAATTCACCCAGTTAAAGTGTGCAATTCAGTGGTTTTAGTATATTCATAGAGTTGTGCCACAACCACCACAGTCAATTTTAGAACATTTTAATCACACCAAAAAAAATTGCATACACATTAGTAGTCACTCTCCACTTCCTGCCAATTTCCCTAGGCCTTGGCTGTCTCTGTGGATTGGCCTGTTCTGGATATTTTGTACATGTGGAATCAGTCATACAATATGTGTCGTTTGATGACTGGCTTCTTTGGCTCAACGTAATGTTTTCAGGTTCATCATATCATAGCACGTATTAGCATTCTGTTTCTTTTTATTGCCATGTAATATTCCACTATATGGATATAACACATTTTATTTATCTATTTGTTGATGGAGATTTGGGTTGTTTTCACTTTTGGCTGTGATGAGTAATGTTGCTCTGAACATTTGTAACAGGTTTGTGTGTGTATGTGGAACTTCACGGTTTCTTGACCAGTCACGTAAAATGTAAGCCATTTTTAGTAATTTGAGATATACTAAAGATATATAGTAAATCCTTCGATTGTGAGTAACTTGTTCTGCAAGTGTTTAAACAGATGAGCTTCCATTTCTAATAAATTTTAACTTGATAAACTAGTGATGTCTTGCAATATGAGTAGTGCGTGATGGCAGTGTCGCATGATCACAAATGAGCCAATGGTCCCCCCCCCCTTCTCTCTCTCGCTGCAGGATTGTGGGTGATCATCTCTCATGCTTGGCTGCTCCATCTCAGGCTGTGCAGTGTTTGGCAGGAATCAGTGATTTTTCAAAACGTTGGAAGGTGCCCACAACTGGCACTAGTGTATTTTTTGTCACTTCAAAGCACCTATGGACAGTCCTTTGCTTTTCCACACAAGAGTAAGCCTAGGAATGATTTGCTTCATTCTAGGTCATTGGATAGGTTCCTGGTTAAAGTTGAATGAAAAGAAAAAGATTCCATTGAGCCAATAGATAGCAGTGATTCCATTATTGATAGTGAAAGTCATTCTACACAATAACCCTCCTTTCTCTTGTCTCCCTCACACCAGCCATGAAGGTTTTCAAAGGTGAGTGCAGGTTAATTTATTTTTCTTTATAGTTTGTATTTTCTTTATTATGTTGTATTATGTTACAGTATTGTAATCATTTTTATATGAATATTTTTGGGTTGTATAATGAATGATCTGAGTTTCCATTGTTTCTTATGGAAAAACTAGCTTTGATATAAGAGTGCTTTGGGTTACAAGCATGTTTCTGGAACGAATTATGCTTGCAAACCAAGGTTTTTTTTTAATGTTTGTTTTTTTTTAAATTTATTTCTAGGAGAGAGAGAGAGACAGCTTGAGCAGGGAAGGGTCAGAGAGAGAGGAAGTCATAGACTCCGAAACAAGCTCCAGGCTCTGAGCTGGCAATCAGCACAGAGCCCAACGTGGGGCTCGAACCCACGAACCATGAGATCATGACCTAAGCGAAAGTCGGACGCTTAACCAACTAAGCCACCCAGGCGCCCCTGCAAACCAAGGTTTTATTGTATTGATGATTCAAAGTATTATAGAATCCTAGTCCATTGACCTATATGGCCATATCTCAGCTATTCTCATGTAACCCTGCTCTAGTCAGTGTGATTCTCTGAGAGTTGCTCATAAAGACAGTTATCAGTCTCAAGTACAAGAATTATGGACACCATCGTCTCCGTTGGGAGAGCTCTTCTCTGCCCACCCCTCTTTACAGCTTTTGTAGGGACAGGGTCCAACTCTTCAACTTGTGAGACGGTTCCCAGCGTTTCCAAATCTTCTGGACTCAATAGCAGTGTATAGCCTATTCATCTGGGCATTAACCATCTGTTGCCTCATTTGACTAATTCACTGTTTCATGCATCTGGGTCTTATCTCTACAAATACAAGGTGTGGAGGGCAAGGACCAAGTCCTTTCATTCTTTTGTGCCTCCCTTATTTAAACCCCAGCTACACCAAGGGTAAGAACGAAATTAATATTGAATCAGTGAATGAATGCTATAGCTCAAAGCCTCCATGACACTGATGTATAGTAAAATGGGACTGGTTTGCACCAACCAGTGAGGAAATGACGAGAGTCATCAATTAAACCAGGTGCAGCTCTGAAATTTTGAGGGCCTCATTTAAAGAGCTGCTGACTTGTCACAGAAAATGCTGAAAGGCATTCTGTGTAGAAATAATCCTGTCTGAACATCATATATTCTCTTCGTTTCTTCTTACTTGTTCTCATTTGCAAGGACATGTTCAGGAACATTGTCTTTAAAATAAGATCCTTGCAACTTCCTCTCTTTTATTTCCAAGCTCAGATCATAATTTAGCAACTCTGTCATTATCAGAGCCATTGTGTCTATGATGGTCATATCCGAAATTTCTATGACTCCTGAAATGAGGTCAGTTGAATGAGCACTACATAAATGGACCTTATGTTAATTTGTAAACCCAAATGAAAACAAACAAAAAAAAAATACAGGAAATGAGATAGAAAGGTATTATAATTGGAAACAGAACAAAGTATTTTAGTTTTTCCTGCACTTGGCAATGAAAATTTCAACCATTTTCCTATAAAACCTACTCTTCAGTCAGTTTTCTATAGATGAGAGTATAAACAAATCATCCCAGCTCTTTCTTTAAAAGTTAATTATGAAAAGATCCATGGAAATAATTCTGCCTAAATACAATTAAATAATAAATAAAATCAGTATGTTAACTCATAGCTTTAATTTTTGTGTGATATTGAAAAGAACCGTAGGGTAGCAGTGATTGGTCATTGCTACCCGAGTACTTATTACTTCAGGGCCATCCTTATTTGCTTTTTCATTATAATAGGTAGAATAGATCTAGTGGTAGATGCCTTCAGCAGGAGTGTGTCCTTGGATCCTGAGGCTCATTTATGTAAAGACAGGGGTTGTCTGAGTGACTTCCTTAAGTTCTTACTATGCAAAACTAAGGCATCAGCTTTGTAAATTAATCCTAGACCTAACTGTTCATGGCCTTTGTGCAGGACCGGTAAATAAACCAAAGTGTTATCAAAGAATTGTTTATAGATGCACTTCTTTTCTGAACATCTAAACAGGTAGTACCTGTGGCATGTCTGATGCTGTAGGGGTGGGTAGCTCTTGTAAGAGTAATAAAAATAGAAGATGTGCCCAGTATGAAAATACTTATCAAGAGGACCAGATTCATCTATGTGAAACAACAAGGAGGGATCATAAAATAATGGTACAGGCTTTATTCTTGCAGAAAGAATTGGATTCATCATCACAGTGCTTGCCATTTACAAACTGTTGGGATTTGGAGAAATTGTTTACCCCCCTGAGTTTATCTCCTTATCAGTACAATGAGGATAATGATGTTCTTATGTGGTTATTGTGGTGATAAAATCAATTTAGAGAACATATGTAAAGAGCTAAATAAAGTTCCTGACACATAGTAGTTTACTAAAGTTTAGGTATTAGGATACCTGGGTGGCTCAGTTGGTTGGGCATCCAACTTCAGCTTAGGTCATGGTCTCGTGGTCTGTGAGTTAGAGCCCCTCATTGGACTCTGTGCTGACAGCTCAGAGCCTGGAGCTGCTTCAGATTCTGTGTCTCCCTCTCTCTCTGCCCCTCCCATGCTCATGCTCTGTCTCCCTCTTTCTTTCAAAAACAAACAAACACTAAAAACAGTTTTAAAATAAATTTTGGGTATTATTATTATTAATAGATTAATAGGAAGACAGCTTAGGGTGACAGAAATAGTAAGGTTTAGGGACTTTGGCATAGAGTCTAAACCCAGGTACAAAAGGAATTCCGAATGGAATTCCGCTTTGGAAGAATGGAACTCTTCTGTATAATTTCATAAAGTAATAATACTTAATCCAGACCACTGTAATCATGATAATAGTCACCATGTGCTGTGGGCCAAAATTGTTCTAAGTACTCTACATGGATTCCTTCCATTAATTTTCACAACAACCTTATGATGTAGATACTTTTACCATTCATTGCTAGTGATTTTAAGTGATTTGTCTAACGTCACAGTAAACAATAGACCCAGGACTCGAATCCAAGGTGTTTGTTCCAGAGCCTCTTCCTGAAAAGGGGAAGTGAGAGGTTGGGGATATGGGTGGGGTGGACTCATGTCAGATCAAATGAAGAAACAGAACAACAGGAGAAAGAATAAATAAAGTACTGGCAGACCAATAAGGAGGGAGACCTGCTAGTGACTGGGCATGGCTTTCAGACCCAAGTGTTTAGACTGGTCTGTAGGCAGAGGGGAGGTAGAGCCTCTCGAGGGGGAGGTTCCCAGACCACTGGGAATATGGTGGTCTCACACGACTGCATCTCTTCCCTGTGTGAGTTCTTAGTGATAAGGACTGAGCCTATTAAGGTACATTTTCTGTGTCAGGGCAGAATCTTTCATCTCAGCTCTGTTATCTCTTAATTTTCTTAAGCCTAGGGCAGAAATTGCATTCTAGTACTCCATGTAACATGCAGCTTCTTCTCCAGATATATCCTGTCCTTTCTTTTCCACAAGCCATTCACTCACTCATCCATGTATCTTTTCAGCCAGGTCTGAACATTTGAAGACTGTGCCAGCAAAGTGCTGAGCAGAGCCAGAAGCGGTTTTCCTTCCTTCTCACACAGTTCTCTAAAATTTACCCTCTATTACTAGGAATGTAAATGTTTCGAGTGTTTTTGAGAGCAATGCCAGAATGTGAATCAACTACATCACTAAACATGCTGTTAGTGCAGCTGACAATCTTTTTCCAATGAAGACATCAGGGCATTGATTTGCATTCTGGTGCACACTCCAGTCTTCTTTGCGGGTAGCCTTTAAGTCCTGGGCTAGCTGCTTTGGAGGTCTTTTTTTTCTAATCAAGTTATTTGTCAGTTTTAAATATATCTCGTGCATATATACTTCCTTTGGGCTTTCTTTTTGAAGTGTCTGGGAAACAGGATCCATTTTGGTACCCTCGTTGGAGATCACCTGTCGATGGAAGTGGGGTGTGGTAAGGGGTCAGGAGAAAGAGGAGGCTCAGGCAAGGAGGACCTTCAAAGATCTTTTCTAGCCTGTGCTTGCTTGCCCTTATCTGGGTTATACTTAGAGCTGTCCAAGAGTGGTCTGTGTTTTATAGAAACAGTGACCTCCAGAATCCTATTTCTAGGTGCCTCTTCCTTCCAAATAACAGTTACTCTCCACTGAAGGCTTACTAATAACCATGGGTTATTTCAGGGCTGATACATATGGCTATTTGTATAGCACACAGATGGGGCATAGCTGGTGTCTATTCTGATTGGATTGCTTATTTCAGCACTTATTCTGATTACTTGGTATTGATATCATACCAGTTATCAAACAATTTTAATATCACCCTTCACTTTCTGAATATGCTACATGATGTATATCATTTAGTTCTTGCAAGAGCAGGTGATATAGTGTCATTACCCCTATTTTACAGACAAGGAAACTGAGGCACAGAGAGAGTAAATAACTTCTGGTGGTCGCACAGTTATTCCATGGTGGTATCCACATACATACCCAGAGCCTCTGGGCCTTCCTAGTATGCAATGCTACTTTGCAAGCTCTAGAAAGTCCTGTTTCAATTCTCTAGAGCCTAAATAATGTCATGCTGCTTTGTTTACTAGATGGGGTATCTGAGAATATGCCTCCTTCTGGAAGACAGGGGGAGGGAGGCTTAATCAGCTTCCTTGTGCACAGCACTCCAGCTTCATCATGACTCTTTTCTAAGTATGAAGAAACTGGCACAGCCACAGCAGAGGCCAAACTACAGTCTGCAAGCATCTCTCGAGTTACTTTCCTTGCAGCCTGCTGCATGTGTTCTGCGATGGGACCTAAGCTTTCCGCTCATGCATGGACTTCATCTTGTTGCCCTGATTTAGGATGTATCTCATTCTCTTAAACTATCACATTCCACCACTTAAAGGAGCAAATTGGAACCTGTGCTCGTTGACCTCTCTAATTCTGCCAGCTCCTCTCAACTCTCAGCATCTTTAAAGGAAATTGAAAAATGTTGTCACCTGTGTGTGTGCCAACTCTGGAGGGCTCACTCTGGCCAACTCAAGCGTGTAACACTTCAGTCATCAGGAGGCTGATTATAGGGAAAGAGTTGAAGAAAGAGAGAGTGAAATTGGGGCAGATGTCATGAAGACAGGAAAGGACATGACTGTCTCTACTGAAAGTCCACACATCTTGAAACAAGACTAAAAATTACAGTAGGATGTCTTCTAGACACCAATATCGAGCAATAAGAAAAACATAGCTGTGTACCCATGGGAACAGAGAATTTCTTGTCTCCACAGTCCATCTCCTACTGGGATTATTGGGATGACCTCATCACTGGTTGCTCTCCCTCTGCTGTTGTCCCTTTCCAGTCCGTCCCTTGGAATGGTCTGCTCTTGGAATTAGCTGTTTAAAATGCAACCCTTACTTGGTACTCATCTAGCTAAAATCCTTAAATGGTTCCCCATGGCCTTCAAAATATATTCCAGATTTCCTTCCTTGGCACATCAGGACCTTTATGCACTGGCCCTTGCTGGGATGTTTAGCTTCAGTTTCTCCCTTCCTCCCTCAGGCATCATCACACTTGAGCCACGTCACCTACTTGTAGGTCCCCAAGTGGGTCATGTTCTTGCATCCTTCTATCCCTGTGCCCATGTTCTCTCCTTCACCCACAGGGCTAACTGTCACATCTCCTTAAGGCTTTGCTCAAACACCTTATCTTGCCAGAGTCTCTCATGACTCCCCAGTCTGAACTTATGGTTCTCTCCACTGTATTTTAATGGCTTCTCTATGTCTTTTACTAGGCTCCAAAGAAGCTCTCAAAATAGATGTCTGAACGAAACCAGGAAAGGTAGGGTGTAGCCAGGTCATTCATGCCTGGTTTCAAAAAAAAATGCAGCAATTTATTCTATAAATTTCAAACTCACTGCATTAGAACATGCGCTTGCATATTGGAAGGGAAGAGGCAGAAAGGCGGGAGGCATGAAGGGCTTTAGCTCTTGGAGTGAATGCCTCTCTGATCCTACCCCATTCCACGCCCATTCTGCACTGTGGCCAGGGGCAGAGGAACTTCCATGTCCCTGAGAGTATAAGACACTTGGCGGGTATAGCTGCTTCCATTAGTCCCAACGTTTTTAGTCTGTTTTTGGGACCTCTGGGTCAGAGCACATAAAGGGACATTTGAAATCAAAGTAGGATCTGCCTTCTGCCCAGCCTAAGTATCTGCTCTTCTTTGCTTACACAGCGCACGTTATATAATTTGTACTTTGCAGGCAGCTGCTAGGTGATGCCGCTACCTTCTGGCTCTGCAGCTAAATAGGAAATGCTCACTTAGGAAGTGTGGCGTGGGGCTAGGAAGACTTTTTAACTTCAGGTCTCTACAGAGAAAATGACACCAGGTTCATTCCTAGGTTCTCATAAGGGATTTTTAAGCAGCCAATCCAAACGTGAAAATGCACTAATGACCCAACATCCATACCCACGTTGTTTTATGCATGCCCCATACTGAAGGCCCAAGAAAGCCTCCTCGTGAACCATTGGTCTGAGCTCCTACGTGGAACATTGGAATGCCCACCTACCTCCCGCAGCCGCAGCTCAGAAAAGACTTCTTAATACACCACTTCTGTGCTCTCTCATTAGCCTTTCCTTTCCCTTTTTTAAATCTACTGCTGCTTGTTTCTGTAAACCAGAGACAAGTCTGCCCACAAACAGCCCTTCTCATAACATGATTAGAATCCTATCTCCTCTGACTCTCTGTTGGGGCAGGCGCCTGTGGAAAGTGCAGGGCGGGCTCAGAAAAGGCAGACAGAGCAGGCAGTACTCCCTCCCAGTTCTGAAACCTCTGCTGTCAGAGCCAGAAGACCTCACAGCTTTATGCAAATCAAAGTATCTTCTTAAAGGACCCCTGCCATAAATGCTTCCAGAAGCACCTTTGAAAAGTGCATCGACATTTCAGCCCACTTGGGAACCGTTTCTAAAGTTGCTTAGTTCATGTGTCACCCGTAACTCCTGCAGCAGCGATTCTGAAGGTAGAGTCCACAGATCACAGTAGAATCACCTGGGAAGCTGGTTAGGAATGCAACTTCTGGAACCCCCCTTTAGGATCCACTAGAGGCAGCAAGGAGCACCATCTTTAAAAAGCACCAGAACCGCAGCCTTGCAGGTTAACAGAGCAGCACACGTTGAGAGGCGAACTCCAAACATCTATTTGCACACCTTCAGAGCTCCTTCCCTGTTGACTCACCTGGGTAACCCTCTCATTGAGGAACGACAGGACCAGCTGCACAGCACCTGCTGCCAGCTGTAGAGAGCTCTTCTGGAGATCTGATTTAATCCATTCTGTTCAGCCGCATTGCTTTTTTTCTGATGCCTGCTCTTTTCTTCACACTGGCCACACACAGAATGTTTTTCATCCGGTGTCTCTCTTTGGGGGATTGGACTGAAATCAACTCGCAGGCTGGGAGCACATGTCACACCAGGATTTGTGGCACGAGGCATCATGATTTATCCAGATTTTGTTTTCTAAAGGACCCGGAATCGCCACAGTCCTTCAGCGTCCTAATCTCACTTCTCTAAGGATCTAGGGAAGGAATCCTTACAATCTGATGAAGTATCCCCCTCCGAAGGACTGTTTCTGAGAAAATTGAAAGGGAAAAGCAGCATCTCTCTGGGACCGTTTACTTGTTTCTTTCCTCCCTGTTTGGCAGGCCTGCCCCCTTTCTGCCTCCCCCTGCCAGCTACCTGACGTCCTCCTAGAGCACTTGGCTGTTTACCTATCACACAGCCCGAAGCTCCGATCCTTTTCTGACTGCTGATTGCCTGTCAGACCTTCTGTGTCATGTGGCTGCTGTTCTCGGCATTTTGCTAGCTAAGTTGAAGATCTGATTGTCAAATGTTAAGGAACGCTAATGGTTTAAAGCAGCCTCGCCTCTCTCTGATAATATTTACATCTCAGTAGCAACCTCAGTGAAGCGAACATGTAAGAATTTGAGGCTTCTTGGGTTGAGCCCATCCGAGTTTGCTTGAGATTGATATGCGCATCCTGGGCAAACCAGGAAGGTTGGTCTCTGAAGCCTCACTCGGGAGCTGTTTTATAATAATGACAGCAACAGTGTTAGCAATAATACTAATATTTGTATGGTGCTTTGTATCAGGTGCCATTCTGACGTCTTCACCCGTGTTAACTCATTTACTCCCTTCAACAACCCTATGGATGTCTTCTATCATTATCTTTATTCTGTAGATGGGGAAGCTGAGATACAGACACAAATGCCCAAGTTCATGCAGGAGAGGAGGCTTTCTGGAATTCCTTAAGTTGCCAGCCATGTGGCTGCCTGTTCTACCTTTGAGTAAGGTCTTCCGGTGGGAGGTAGTCCTCAGAAAAAATTACCTTCAAAACGTGAATATTTTCCCTTATCCCATGTGGCTTCCCTTTTGATGAGCTTTTAGTATGGTGGGACAGTTGAGAAATTGTTTTAACATACAAATTCATCAAGGCACCTGTAGAAAATTACTTGGTGCTTGCAGTCTGGGTTTCTCTGTTAGTAGAACCTCCAATAAATATGGAACTTATTCTCAGCAAATGATTGGGACACTGGGTGAAGATATGAAATGATGTGCAGGTTATTGACCCTGGAGCAGAAGCAAGATTTAAAGTAGGTCTGTGATCCGTGTATTAGTCTGCTTGTCCTGTCATGACAAAATACCACTCAAACAACAGAAAGTTATTTTCTTACAGTTCTAGAGGCTGGAATTCCAAGGTCAGGGTACCAGTAGGGCTGGTTTTGGGTTCGACCTCTCATAGTCCTTCACACTGTGTCTTCACACATTTTCTCAGGGCGGGGGGTGGGGGGGGAGGCATTCCTGATGCGTCTTCTTTTTCTTCTAAGGACACTGGTCCTATTGGATTAGGACTCCATCCTTATGACTTCAGTTGACCTTATTTACCTCATTATTAAAGCCCTTATTTCCAAGTATATCAGGGCTTAGGACTTCAACATACAACTTTGAGGTGACGCAACTCAGTCCATAACAATCTGCAAGGCACAACTTTCTACTTCAGGGTTTGGTTCTGTCACTGGTTTGTCTTATGAGTAAAAGGTAATTCTAAAACTTCTTAAATTGGTAATTCTGTACAGTAACCAGATAAAATGGTTCTGTTCAGTGGAGAACGTGATATAGTCTAACTTGGCAAGTTCACCTTGCTTATGCTTGGGGTCTCCAAATCCATAATTCAGGGTTGTTGTTGAGTACGTGTCCAACTGGCACTTACAGCCATATAGCATACAAAATGGTTATAGTGGAGGAATACTCTACGGGAAGCAGAGCTATTATAGAGTGATGAATTGGGTGGCTTGTCCACCATAAACTGTTTCTTCCTCTTGGTGGTCTTGGCACATCCAGCCTTGGACAAGGACAGCTGTGTTTGACAAAGCTGCTGTCCTGGCTATCTTTACCTTGGTAGTTTTCATGACACATGTTGTCCAGAGTCTCTCCTGCTCCTCTGGTCCCTCCTTTGTCACCTTTGCTGTCTTCTCTTTCACCTTTGACACTCTTACACTTACTCTTTCCTAAGATTTATTTTAGACCTTGATCCTTTTCTCTTTTCTTATTTTATTCCTTGAGGAGCTCATCTGTTTCATGGCTCCAACCATCATCTTTATTTTAATTAAGTCTCCAATCTTTAGCTCTGTCTGTGATTTATCGTCCAGTCTCCAGTACTACATCTCCAATCACCTACCAGATATGTCCACTCAAGTATCTTATCACTTCAGTTCTAGAACCCCAAAAAGCTTAGCTTTTACTCCATGTCTCATAAGTAGCTAGTGACTAAATCCTGGCAGCTTTTTTTGTATTATGTAGTATGCCATTTCCTTCTTAGTCTTGTTAATATTGACCCAATCCAGACCCTCATGGCTGATAGCTAGACTATTGCCACAGCCCTATTTCTGACTTCCTGGATTCCAGTGTTTCTCTTTCTTTCCCTTCCAGGTGCTCTCTCCTGTCTTCAGATACAGCTTTTATCATGTCTGTCTTCTGTTCAATACTTTACTCTCCGGTATCCTCCAGATCAAACTTGAGGAACTCCAACGAACTTTTCACCTCTGCTGCATTCTTTATCTCTGAGTTGTGGAAGCTCAGTACTGAAAGAGACCTTAGAAAGTCTAATTCTCTATCTATCTGATGATCAGTGTCCTGCACAAACTATCACTCAGGAGCAATTTTAACACCCTTAGTGACAGGCAATGTAGGGAAGCACATTTCTTTTTCACACACTTCATTTGTCAGAAAAGTCTTTTTCGAATACAGGTAAAATCAGGGGCTCTGTAATAATCGTCCACTGGCCCTAGTTCTGCCCTTTTTTCACCTGCTGGCCTTAAGTATTTGTACATGGTTATCATACATTGTCTTCCCCAAATGATACATACTCAGTTTATTTAAATGATCCTCAAAAATCCTCTACCTTCGTGGTTTTCTCCTGGTTGTCACTGTTACTCCTAACATGAGACACTTAAAACTGAACCCCATGTTAGTTTTTTTTGGGTAGAGCTGACATAATTACTATTAATGCAGTAGTCAGCTAAAGCCACAAGCTTTTTAAATTATTTGTACTCTTTCTAAGTCGGGCCTCCCATAACTGTACTTGGATAGTTCCTCCCCCTTCCCCCCACAGAAATAATTTAACATTTATCCATGTTAAATTTCATCTTGTCCAATATGGCCATCATTTCAGCCAGAAGAGTTCTTTATGGGTTTTCCATCTGTCATCCTCTGTGTGAATGTTCTCTCCCTGTGTCATGGCCAACCATAAATGTGACCATCAATGCCATTTAATCTTCAGTCAAGTTTCTTATAATGACATCTTGGGCAGGACATGTTTCAGAACCAGCAGCACAGAAATGGAATCCATCCTCTTGCTTAATATTTGATACACTGGTAGGCATCCTGTGTTCAGACACTTGCACATTCACCTAACTATAATGCAGTCTGTGTTTCTCCATGTTGTGAGTTGCTGATTTCCAAGTAACATTTCTCGTAGCCATATCACAAAAGAAGAGCATAAATATCAGGGTGGATTCCTTGCTGTCCACCATCTCTGCCATGCTTAGGGTGACTTTTGAGCCTTTTTTCATTCTTTCTGTCTGGAAACTCTCTCTTTTCACCTTTTACTTAAATTCATTATACTCTCTCTTATGGCCACAACAGTTCTACCTCCTCCAAGGAGCCAGCACTCATCTCCTGCCCATTAATTCCAGGCATTTATTTTTTTTTTTCTATAACACAGTTTAACCCTTAACCTGAAGTGCTTTGCACTGTACATTTCCTGGTATTGAAATGAAACATATACTTGGGAAATGTTTGTTGGATGAGTAAAAGTTATTTTTGTTGTCTTTATTAGACCCTAACCATAAACTTCTTGAGAGGAGGTGCTAGTTTTATTATTTCTTTTTCTCCTTTTTTTTTCATTGAGGGAAAATTCATATAACATAAAATTAACCATTTTAAAATGAACAACTCAGTGCTTCTTTGGGGTCATCAAAATGGACTAGGAAGGCAGTTGAAGAAGAGTCTCTCTTTCCAAATTGCTCCTGGTCTGGTTTGGTTTATTTTACATGTTTCTGTGGTTTGTACTAAATGGAAATCTCCTTTCTCAGTGCTCCTTGCTCATCCAGAAGAATTCTTTGTCTCATAAATAATAGCATGGGAGAGTCTAGTACTTGCAGAATAAGGCTTCCTTCAGTCCACAACTTAGAGTTTCCAAAAATAAAATACTGGCTATGTTTATAAATCCATTTCAGAGGATCTGGGTAATTAGTCATTAGTCACAGCACACTTATGGAGGAAACCAATAGATTATTCCATCAGGTTATTGTTAGCAAATGCCTGTTTGAACATTTTTGTATGCCTAGTTCTGTGGCAAAAGAAAGGTGCTAGGGCACCTTTTTGTAGGGACAATAATGAAATAATACCTTCACACATCCCTCTTTCATTAGAATCACACTACCTTAGAAACACAGGCATTTGGCAAAAGTTATTTTATCCCCACTTTAAACAGTTAATACCACATAGCTCTCCCTTGTTTTCTTTAATCTTTGTAGTTGGCAAAAGGATTCTGCCTCAAGGCTGGGTCAGGTGGTAGAATATGCCCATTTTACAGATGAAGAAATCAAGGCTCATAGGATAAATATCTTACCTGAAGCTCAGTAGTTAGTAAATGCTGAACCTGAGACTTAAATTTCAACCGGTACCACTCAAGTCTTTGGATGCCCCAGAGACACTCCCAGCACTCAGACTTGCCCCAAGTCATAAAGCATCCGTGGTCAGAAATCTGGCCTCTTACTCCAGAGTCCTGTTTTTGGAGAAGCAATTAGCTGAGACTTTCCACGTGTTCAACACTTATTCCTTTCCTGCCTTTACAACTGTGTGCATGCCATTTCTCTCTTCTGGTACCACTTACACATTTACTGCCTACATTCTACTCCAATTCAGAGGCTTCTTTTTGAGGAGAATCTTGAGATTCTAGAATCTGTGTCATACTGTATGGTTTGAGATCAACACCTTGTGCTTCACATCTCTTGTGTGTAGCATAAGGACTCAGAACACTATTTATAAATGTCACATTAACTAGAAGGAGATATTCCTCACAGAGGGGAAAAAAACTAGATTCCATTGCTTACTAATTTGCTTTTTGCTTGTGCATATGTATACATGTTAATGACCGCCAATAATGTAGATAAACTAGTAATCATTATTTGGGTAAATTTTATTAGGCTGGAACAATGTTTTTTTTTCTGAATCAATTTTAAAATTAACAAGAGTCAAAGTCCCTGGCTGTCTCCTTTGGAAGAGCGTGTGACTCTTGACCTCAGGGTCATGAGTTCGAGCCCCACATGGGGTGTAAAGATTACTTAAACGAATAAAACTTTGGGGGAGGGGAACTAATGAGAGTATAATTTAGGAGTGGGACAGATTATCTGATATAAAATTTGATATAATTCTCAGCCCTTATCTAGGAGGTAGAAAAGAAATGAGTTGAAATGAGTTTTTTCCCCTTACTTGCTTCTGAATTTCTTACATTTGTATAGTATTTAATAATATTATTATTATTATTATTATTATTATTGCTTTCCTGAAGAATCTCTATGTCCTAATAGGGTGAGTTCCACCATTGTCTTGCCCCATCATTTTTTTTCTGGGTACTGAGGGGTGCTGTTAAGTGTCCTGGGTCACTGAGAAGGGGTATACTCAGAGAAGTTTAGAAGGGTCTCAGCAAATTGCTGCATCATGGCCAGTTACTTTGGTGGGCTAATTCCCAGGTGAGGTGCCCAGAGCTGTGAATGGAGGTCCCTTACTTGCCAGAGAGAAGAGTTTGGCCTAAGGGACCCATGGTGATCACATAAATGGTAATGAATAGTGCCTTGCTGGAGACTTCTGTACTTTGTCATTTGTTCAAGGAGAGTCCTGGGTCATTTCCAGTATTTCCAGTGGACTCTCAGACCTGACCCATTTTTCTGAGGCCCCTCTGCAAAACCTCAAGGTCAGGCCTTGGGCTACCTCCCTCTCCCTCAACCTCAAAATCCAGGTGACCATCATCTGGCTTCCTCTGGCCTACTCCTTGAATATCTTCCCTTTGATTTTCAAGGGTACTTTTGTTCTCTCAATCAAACCCACTGCTTTGAAATAAGTGTTTTGGCTTTCAAAGCTCGTTTCTCATTTAAATATTTTTTTAAACCTATTTTTGAGGTCAGAAGTAAGGATAGACTTTTTTCCTCACTGCATTGTTGCTCTATGGATGCTAGTTTTAATTCCCTTTGAGGCAATGTAGATATACTGACTGAGAGGGAAAGGGCTCCAACAAGGAAGGGCAAAATATAAAAGCAAAGATTAAGATCTTATAATAATATATATGAGACTTTTTGGATTTTCTTAAGAGAAAGTATGTTGGGAAGTATGTAGGGAAAGTATTGTGTCTATTTCATAGACAAAGAAATGAGAACTGAGGAGATCTGATAAAAATCTCAAAGTATGGCAGAACTGAGGAAGAGTGTGTTTCCTGGCTTCCAGTCCAGCTTTCTGTCACCAGAAAGCATTGCTGGTCCTAATCCTTGACTTTTTCCATTGTATTTACTGCAGTATTGGACATATGAGGCTGTTGTTTGCAGTTAGGTTACTGTCCCTTTCTCCAGATTCTCCTAATGCAAGAGAATTCCAAATTACTCTTATTTTTGTGCCTGGGAGAGGAAGAGTGTTAGTTCAACCCTACTCATACTTTAAATGTCTTTCTTTAAAAAAAATCTTTTTATCCCACTGACATTCTGACACCCAGGTAAAATTCTGAAATGATGGGCAAAGTCTTATTTCTAGAAATTCATTGTAAGGTGAAAGTAAAAATAGATGAATTTCTAAGCACCAGTGATAGCTTTTGCCCAGCCATACTGAAGGGGGCAGGTTCCATTCCTTGGTAGCACAATCTCTTACTCAGACTTGACACCGTTTAGAAAGACACAGATAAAAGGAAACTTTGACTGGGGAGGGTTTTATATAGCCAGTCAGAGGCTAGTTAAGTTGGGTCCAAGAATTCAAAATGCTCTATCTTGTAGTTCTTCCAAAAAGAAGATGCAAATATAGAGCTACAAAAGAGGAAATAAATAGTTAAGAATGGTTTGAATAGCCTCTCCAAACTTTTCAGGTAAGCAGGTGCATTCTGTATATCTATGTGTGCTGGACGAATTTGACAGGGTTGTTCGGGTCACCATATTAGCACATTAAGATGATTCAAGAGAGGACCTCATACAAGACCTTTACTCTCCTTATTAACTCATATTTGTAGAGAATGTGCTAGAATTTCTTTAGATCAAAGGCAGTGCATTTATTATTCACCATTTCTGGTACATAATAGATTCAGAGGACATGACAGCTGTCTTCAGATATTTGAATGACTGTAATGTGTGTCTAGCTTGTTCTGTGGGAGCTCAGAGTATTGGATTAGAATTCATGGATAGAAATCTCAGGAAGGCATATTTTTATAATACATAAGAGTAACATTTCAGGACTTTCTGAAAATTGAATGGGTGAGCTTCCCCACCCTGCAGGTGTTTAAGCAGAGACTAAAAGACCACTTAGTGTTTGTTATTTAGAAGGAATTTGCTTCTTTTTTTAAACATTTATTTCAATTCAAGTTAGTTAACATACAGTGTAGTAGAATTTGATTCTTAAATTGGCAAACGAACTGGATGCTCTCTAAGGTGTCCTCCAACTTTGAAATGAGGTGATCCTGTGTGTCAACTGGAAGTTAGACTTGGCATTTGATCACATCAGTGGCCAATTAGCAGTCATCAAATATAGCCCCATAATATAAAACTCTATCATTCCTGGAAAATCTGTAAGTTACCATATAGCCATTGTCTTCAGAAAAGTGTACCATGAGCAACCTCTGGTATAGCATTCCCTAGACCACAGATGCTAAATCGTGCATTGGTTTCTTAGAAGACCTTCGAGTTTTTTCTCTGATTTCTGAGTTGGTACCATTCCATAATATCCTGTTAATCTCCTCCATAGTATGCAAAAACACATAGTAAGTAGAAATTAGCTGAGAAAGGTTTCCTTTTATTTGGAAGGACCTTGCATCTCAGATCTTTATATATTTACCCTCCTCTTTCACCCCCAGTTCTATAATTGACTCTTGGGTAGCTGGGAAGTGAGTTGATGGTTGAGAAAGGCTTAATATAGCTGCCTCCCAGAGGTCTTTGGATTTTTATGTGGAGTTCTGGATGATCAAGGTAAAGTGAAATAAAACTCTAACTCTTAAAAGAATAACTCACTAATAGTGGAAATTAATCCTGGGGCTGGCAGAAAGAGATGTTGTGGGAGGAAGGACTGGAAGGAAGTAGAGCCTTCCTGTCCTATAAGTCAGTATCTAACCTAGCCACGTACAAGGCCTGCTCTGATAGGAATTCACTGAAATGTGTTAAATTTAGTGATTTCCAAATAGGAAACTCTATGAGTGTGGAATGGAATTTATTCATTTCTGTAACTGAGTTAAAAGGTAATTTGTGCCTTTTCCATGACTACCACATGTCTCCTTTGACAAGGCCACTTCCGACCCCTACAAAAAGAACCTTATGCAATGAGACATATAAAGATACCAAATGCACTCTCATGAAGGGACCTCCATAAATCAACTGAAGCATCTTCAGTGATTTATGCTTTGTGAGCCCAGAGAACATTTATAATCTTGAAACACAGCAGGGCTTTTAGAGGTTTTTAGTGACAGTTCTTCTGGTTCATTTTAGACCACAGCATATTAGTGTGTAGGAGGAGAATTGAGTTTACACCTGATGATGTAATAGGCATCTTGTTTCCCTAATGAGAGGTGGTCTGGGCCCTAGGGATTTCCCAACCAGTGTTAGACTTGCTCTCAGAAAGGCTCCTTTTCATCCCTGAAAGAGAGTTCACACACAAATGACCACAGAACCAAATACCCCAGGCACAGAACACATTAATTCACAGAGCTGCGGTGAAACAGCATGATTCATTGTTAATAGTTATTTTCGCAACAGGACCCAGAGCCTTTTACTATTCTTCATGGAATGGGAACCACTTAAACAAAATTATTTGCACAAATTTCTTTGGAGGTCAGACTACCAATTCATGTTTCTTGGCTGAGGCCTTTGGCCAAGATTCCCTGAAGAATCGAGCAGAAGTAGAATGCACTGTGATCCCTGAATGCCCATTAGAGCTTGAACATGACTTTTCATTGCAAATAAGCCACAGTCCTCTGTGTAATAAACAGAGTTGGCTGCTTCCCAGAATTCTTCAGTCAAGGATTTCTAACTGTGGGCTGTCTGAACTTCCATTCCTTGGAAAATTAACGTGGGCTTTCTGACACTCTGCAAAAGCTGTTTATGTTTCTGTTTCAAATAGCACAGAAAAATTCATGAATTGTACTTTATTCTACAACTTTAATTTTTATGGACTAGATTGCTTAATTGACTAGATTTTGGGAATCTTAAGGTAAAGTTGATATAGTTTTGATATTGTTTAGTTTTGTTTTTTGGAGCTGGCTTAAGAATTTATGCGTTAGCATCAGTAAACTCAATCCATAATTGTTTTGGAATTTGAAAAATGGGTAGATTCACTTATACAAAAACTTAGAACAAAAGGGTAATGCTAGTCTTTTAGAAGGCCTCTTTCTAGGCATTTCATTTTCTTTTAAAGGAAACCTGTTTTGAAAGTTCTTTTAATTGAATAAAATAACATGTCCTACCATGAGGAATATATAGCTGCCTAGTAAATACTGTTTCTCCAAATCTTGTAACAGTTTTCATGTCCATCATGATATTGCATATTTTGATGATTTGTAATGAAATGTTATGAATATGAAATAATTTGAATTTTCTTTAGTGAGTTCAGCATCTGCTTTCAAGATTTATATCCACATATGGGTTCCTCTATAGTGGTGTGCTCAACTATGTAACAATTGTTTCCAAAAGTTTATTAAGATGAACACAGCGTGTTTCACTAATTTCAAATAACACAGTCTTATTTAAACCATTCTTATGTTAAAATAGGAAAGTCTACACAAGCTAAAAACTAAAGCACAAAATTTCATATGTTCAGAGATGTTGCTTTAGACCATATGATAATTTCTATGGATTCTGTCCCATAATAAGTGCTTTGATACATGTCTCACTTTTACTGCGGAAACCCTCTGTGCTGTGTATAATGTAGTTGCTTCATTACAAATGAAGAAACTGAGGCTTAGAAAATTAGCCACCTACCCAGAAGTCAGGTGGTAAGTAGCTGAGCCAAAGACATAAATCAAGGCCTCTGATTCTGAAACCTCTCATTTAATCTCTTCTGTATAAGAATTTTCCTTCCATCTGCACAAGAAAGCCTTGTTTCACACCACACAGTAATATGCAAATGAAGACCATGTCGCTAAGTTCTAATGGTTCTGAGAGTTCCACCTTAGTTAATCAGCCAATCAACACATATTTATTTTTCACCTACCCATGATGGTCCAGGTAAGTTCTGGGAAGGTACAGAGATCACTACTGACTATACCCGGCAAAATATCACTGCTATCTTTACATTGACAACATGGAGCAAATGTATGTATATTTATATAAATATGTGTATATTCATGGGGGATATGCATGCTTAGTGATAGTAAGTATTAATCAGCACTCAACAAGAAATACTATGGAATTTCTGTATTTCATGTGGTATTATAGAAAAAATAAATAAGGATTTTGACTGAGCTTTATTTAGATCTACCACTGTAGATTACTTATGTCGTTGAACCTTTGTAGAGTGGGAATAATACCTACCTCATGTCAAATGAGACAGTGCCTGTTAAGCACCTAGTATAGTATCTGGTACAGAGTTAACTAAAAAATAAAACACTTTGCTGTACTTTGCACACTTCACCCTTTCAACAACCTGTGTATCCAATGGAATATATATTTGCATATACACATTAGCCTTTCCGGAACTCTTTCTGGCCTCCAAATCTAACCATGTGGCCACATATACTTCCTTGGTCATTGTCACATTCCCCAAATTTACAAAGATGATATGACATAGGAAGAGAGCAGACCACTACTGGTTTCACATAGGAAACACTGTTTTTCCTTATGTCCCTCTGAACACACTGTTTGGGGACAGTTACTTCAAGCTCATTCCATGAAATAGCTGCTCTTTTCCCTGAAGAGCAGAAAAGTTTTTTTTTTCCCCTCCGTGTCTTATAAAATTCCTAGAATTTAGCTGTTCCTCCTCAGTTACCTCATGACTGTATTTAGAGTAGGTACGGAAGAAGCTATACCCCTCACAGCATTGTTCTCCTCAGGGCGAAAGGCCCAGCTTCACATTCTGCAGCCATGAGACTGTGGTTTTCATATTCCAAATCAGTTCCTACTTTTTCAAGTCTGATAGTTGAAGTTCCATATATTTGGCTGCTGCCTATTAGGGATATGTATCTTTGGCAGTCTTCTCCATCAATTAAAAGAGTCCTCAAAATAGTTATTTTAATGGTGATCCTATAATTCAAACAAAATCTCAACATATCTAGACTTGGTTATCAAGTGTCACAACTTAATTGAGAAGCTCAGGTGTTGTAAGCCATCCTTGCCTAACCACAGCACCTGCTCTGGGGGAAGCCGAGTAGAGGCAGTGCGGTTTAGCAGCTCAAAGAGTGAAGTTGAAGCTGTCAGACCTAGGTTTGAGTCCAAGCTTCTGACTGTATGCTCTGGAGCATATTGCTTAGGGGAGCTGCAGTGCCAAAAGACTATCTGTAAAAAGAGGAATAATAACAATAAAACTGATCACCTCTCCAGGGTTTTGATGGGGTTTACATAAAGTAATGCACGGAAAGCACAATGTTTAATGTTTAGTAAGTAATCAAAAGTGCTAGCTATCATTGTAAACCAAGACATGGTCAAGGTGTTTTCCCATCTTATTGGAGATAGTGTGTGTCCACAGAGCAATCAGAGGGTGTAATTCCATGGACGGCATGCTGAATTGTGTTGAATGTATACCAAGACTAACGCTGAGACACTGGATTTATAAACCACCTTGTTGGATATTATATTCATTTCTTGGGGCTGCCATAACAAAGTACCACACACTGGGTGGCTTGGAACAACAGAAATTTATTGTATTTATAGTTCTGAGAGCTAGAGTCTGAAATCTGTGGCACTCCCATGCTAACATTTGTGAGATTTTTAATAGCTAGGTCGTAATGACAACAGGAAAAGAAAAGATAGAGATGATAGATAGATAAATAGATAGATAGATAGATCACTTTCTCTTACAAAGTGATCTAATTTTATCTTATTTTATTTAAAAAAGTTTTTAGGTTTATTTATTTTCGAGAGAGAGAGAGACGGAGAGTGAGCGAGGGAGAGGCAGAGAGAGAGGGAGAGAGAAAATACCAAGCAGGCTCTGCACTGTCAGCATGGAGCCCGATGTGGAGCTTGAACTCACAAACCGTGAGGTCATGACCTGAGCTGAAACCAAGAGTCAGACGCTTAACCGACTGAGCCGTCCAGGGGTCCCAAAATGATCTAATTTTAATTTGATTGCCTCTGCAAAGATCGTATTGCCAAAAAAGGTCACATTCTGATCCACTGGACCTCAATGTATCTTTTTGGGAGGACACAATTCAACCCATATCAGATACATATTCTCTAGGCTTGTCTATAACCTCAAGCTCACTGGTGCAGGTCGCTCAGTAATGGCATTTATCAACTACTGTGCATTGGCTATTTCAGAATTTGGGTTCATGTCTCACTTGTAGCTTTATGTGTGGTAAAAATCTGTCACTCCTACAGATTCTTTCAGGATGTATACTTGTTCAGTGGTCTATTTTACTTCCTTTTAAAATGTTTTTCTCCTTGGGGCGCCTGGGTAACACAGTTAGGCATCCGACTCTTGATTTCGGTTCAGGTCATGATCTCACAATTCATGGGATCTAGCCCCATGTTGGGTTCTGTGGTGATAGCGCAGAGCTTGCTTGGGATTCTCTCTCTCCCTCTCTCTGCCCCTCCCCTCCTCGTGCTCTCTCTCTCTCTCTCTCAAAATAAATAAACATTAAAAAAAAGTTTTTCTCCTTTATTTTGTAACTTAAAAATCATAAAAGTAATGTGTGCTTGTTGTAAAAACCCAGTGATATGTAAAAACAGAAGTTAGCCATCTCTTTCAGCTTTCTTCCATTTTTACCATCTCCAACAGTAAGTCAATATTAGTACCCTAGTGTCCGTGTTTCCATTTATTTCTTCATGTTCAACCATGTATAATATCCCTTGTCATCTTATTGTTTTTTTACTTTTATAGAAAATAAGGTTGTGTCATATTTATCATTTTGCTTGCATCCAGGTCATAGATCAAAAGCTGTGTCTCTTTTTAATAGTTGCATAATATATGGGTATATTACAATTTATTTCTACTCATTTTTAAAATTTACTGATGGAAATTTAGATTGCTCCTTTCCCATTTGAGTTGTAGGAAATGTTGAGGAGGGGTAGAAATCATTTCTTTGGCTCCTTATTGTGCAACATGAAAAATTATTATTTTTAAAGAAAGAACCCACAAAATTTCAGTTCTTATCAATGTAGGAATATCTGGCAGGGTTTCATGGAATGGTGAAACCCTTTGCCATTTTGTTGCCCTTTGCCTTCAGGAAAGTGACAAAGGGAGTGCCTGGGACCAATGGGAAGTGTGAAATGCGATTTGGAAGCATCTTTGAACTTCGTAATGTAATGATGGCTGAGTTTCATAATTTGGTGCTGCCATGTTCTTTTTGTGAGCCTCAAAATAAGCCTTCCTGTGTCACGTACCGCATATGTGATTGCCAGCTAGACTGAACAAGCAGGCTCTTCAGGAAAAATAATTAGAACACACAAAACATAACCTGGATTTTATAGGTAAGCTGAAGCTGATGTCACCTACCGCATTTGGGCCATTTCAGGTCTTAGTTTGTCCATAGAAATATCAGTAACAGGCTTCCAGACATTGTGTTTTAGTCACTAGTTAGCATGATTCATAATCTGGTTCCATTGTCAGAGCAAGCACAGTTTATATTGCGTAGCAGTTTCTGGTTAGTGGCCAGCTCATGTACTGCAGTGACCTGGGATAACCTGAGAGTTTAACTGCCGGAAGTGAGTTTATATGTTTATGTATTTCAACTGAAGAGGAGCAGAGCATGATTAAAACGGAGGAGAACGGAGCAAGGTGTATTTGGATGTGGTACTGGCATGTTTTCACCATTTTTTTTTTTTTTTTACTATTTATTTTTGAAAGGGAAAGAGAGAGAGAGAGCACTGGCAGAGAAGGGGCAGAGAGAGAGGGAGACAGGATCTGAAGCAGGCTCTGCACTGACAGCAGAGAGCTCGATGCGGGCTCAAACTCACGAGCTGAGAGATCCCAACTTGAGCTGAAGTTGGGTGCTCAACCGAGTCACCCAAGCACCCCTCATCTTCTTTTGAAAAACTTATAATAAAATAAACTTCAAATGGTACAGAAGTAAGACAAGTAAAAACCTTGGGTCCCAGAATTTTAATCCCCAGAAGTAGCTAACATTTTCTTGTGTGATATGTATGTTTTCAAGATGAATTGTTAAATGAAAAAAAACAAATTACAGAGCAATGTATATAGTATTTTGCTATACATGTTACACATTAAACTATAATGTGAATATTACATACATCTATAGTGTATGTAAAGACACACACATATATGTTCATATTATATGTGCATATATGTATATATAAATGTATATGTTCTAGAACTTTCCCTTTCACCATGTCAACACATCTAAACCCACCCATTCTTCTCACTTGCTGCTTTAGCAATCCCTGGTTGGCTGTGCTGTGTTTCACCAGTTCTCTCCTGATGAGGATATGTGCATTTTTTATTGTTTTCATATTACATCCAATATTATAAGTTACATAGCTATCTTTGTGCAATCATGTGTATTCCATTTTACATTGACAGATCTGTTAATTATTTTTCTGACTTCTGAAATTTGGGTCATGCTTCTGTACTCCTCAGATGAAGGCAATTTTAAAGTTGTATATACTTATCTAAACACTGTTTTTTTAAGTTAATTTTTACTATTTAATTCTTTCATCTGTATGACATCTTAGGGGAATATAACAATTTTAAAGTTGTATATACTTACCCTAACACTGTTTTTTTTTTTAACTTAATTTTTGCTATTTAAATCTTTAATCTGTATGACATTTTAGGGGAATATAAGAGTCCAGTCTAACTACTTTCCCCCAAAGCCAACCAGCTATCCTAACATCTTTTTTTTTTTTCTTAAGATCTTATTTTTAAGTAATCTCTGCACCCAATGTAGGGCTCCAATCCACAACTCCAAGATCAAGACGCCTGGGTGGCTCAGTCAGTTAAGCATCCCACTTCAGCTCAGGTCATGATCTCACAGTCTGTGGGTTCAAGCCCCGTGTCAGGCTCTGTGCTGAGAGCTCAGAGCCTGGAGCCTGCTTCAGATTCTGTGTCTCCCTCTCTCTCAGCCCCTCCCCTGCTCACACTCTGTCTCTCTCTTTCAAAAAATAAAATAAAGACATAAAAAATTAAAAAAAAATAAAAAAGAATTGCATGTTCTACTGACTGAGGCAGCCAGGTGCCCCTAACATCTTTTATTCATTAATCTACCGTGTTTGCCTACCCCACCCCAATTTTGAAGGACTTCATTCACTATTTACAGAACATCCATATACATTTAGGACTCTCTCTGAACTCTGTATTTACAGTCATTTTGTCTTTTTGTGTGCTATCAAACTTTTAAAATTCTATAGCTTTATGATACATTTAAATGATTAGTGGGAGTAGTTTTGCCACTTGATATTTTCTTTGCCTGACAGTTTTCCTGGCATTTCTCACAAGTTTATTTCTCCATTTGAGTTTGAGTATGAGTTTGTCAAAAATCTTTCCAAAGAGTTCCATTTGTATTTTGATTAAAATTACATTACATTTAATGTGGGAAAAAGTACATCTTCACAGTTTTGACTCTTACCACCTCAGAGCAATGCATGTCCTATGCGATTCCTGAGTGATCTTTGCTGAAAATTTATGCTTTTCTTCGAATAGGACCTGGACATCTGTATTTTCCCCTAAGTATTATACCTATTTTGTTTTTATCCTAAATGGGAGGGTTTTCCCTCTTTGCTGTCTATTGGGTTATTATTTGTGTAAAGGAGAACTATTAGTTTTTAATGTGTTGAAATAGTAACCAACAATTTACTCAACTTTCATTTTGTTCATACTGTTTTTTTAGTTGATCCTCTTGAGGTTTTCAGGTATACAATCGTGTTGCCTTTTCCTTTCAACTGGGGAGATTTATTTTCTATCTTGATAAAAAAAATTACTCGTATGCTATTACAGAACAGAGACACCATTGTACCTTTGTTTTCTAATTCACATAGATTAATATTTTCAAACTGTAAGTGACAAATCATCCATGGATCATTAAATGTATGTAATATATTGTGACTTGCACTTTTGAAACCGGAAATAAAATAGAATAAAAATAGAAAACTATCAGAGAGCTCTACCTACACTAAGAATTAAGAATCTGTGAGTTCAGTTGTGGGTGTGTGCATGTGTTTACTTGATTCCAGTGAAATTAATGTGTTAACTATAGATTGGGGTAAAAAAATGTTTGAAATACACTCATATAAGTGATTTTTATTTCTGGAACTTACACTTATATTTCCTTTTTTCTCTGGAAGTTAGAGGGTACTCTCTCCCCTTGCCTCCCCATGAGTAACTGAGTGGAATTATTTAAGCACTATGGTGGCTTAATAGCTTTTTGATGGAAGGACAGTGGGTAGTGGAAGCTCTGGGTTGGCAGGTGGCACCTTCAGCAGAATATTCAGGAGACAGAGACTATAGCTAGCTTGCTTTAAAAAAAAAAAAAGACAAAACATGAAGCCATTATTTGTTGAGTTTGAACAGAAGAGTAAGTCCATCTTTACTTCCATATTTTTGGCTAGTTCACAATTATAGACATACCCTCTTTCATTTTGCTTTGGTTTATTGTACTTTGCAGATATTGCATCATTTACGAGTTGAAGGTTTGTGGCCGCCCTGCATTGAGTAAATCTATTGGTGCCATTTTTCCCCACAGCATTTGCTCATTTTGTGTCTCTGTGCCATATTTTGGTAATTCTCATAGTATTTCAAACTTTATTATTATTATTATTACATTTGTTATGGGGATCTGTGATCAGTGTTCTTTGATGTTACCATTGTAGTTGTGTTGGGGTGCCATGAATCATGGCCAGAGATGGGGACCTTAATAAATGGTGTGTGTGTTCTGACGTTCCACCAACCTGCTGTTCTCCCATCTCTTTCCCTCTTGTTAGGCCTCCCCATTCCCTGAGTTACAACAGTAGTGAAATTAGGCCAGTTAATAATCCTATAATGGCGTCCAAGTGTTCCAGAGTAAGGAAGACTCACATGTCTCTTGATTTAAATTAAAAGCTAGAAATGATTAAGCTTAGTGAGGAAGACATGTCAAAAAGCCAAGATAGGCCAAAAGCTAGGACTCTTGTGTCAGTTAGCCAAGATTTTACTGCAAAAGAAAAGTTCTTGGAGGAAATTAAAAGTGGTACTCTGGTGTGCTTGGGTAGCTTAGTTAGTTAAGTGTCCAGCTCTTGATTTCAGCTCAGGTCGTGATCTTGCAGTTCGTGGGATTGAGCCCCACATCAGGCTTCTCGCTGACAATGTGGAACCTGCTTGGGATTCTCTCTCTCGCAGCCCCTCCCCTGCTCATGCTCTCTCTCATGCTCATACTCTCTCAAAATAAATAAATAAACTTAAAAAAATTTTTAAAAAGTGCTATTCCAGTGAGCCTCAGATGATAAGAAAGCAAAAACAGCCTTATTTCTGATATGGAGAAAGTTTTAGTGGTCTGGATAGAAGCTAAAACCAACTTCAACATTTCCTTAACCGAAAACCTAATCCAGAGCAAGACCCTAACTCTCTTTAATTCTGTGAAGGCTGAGAGGTGAGGAAGCTGCAGAAAAAAAGTTTGAAGCTAGAGGACATTGGTTCATGAGATTTAAGGAAAGAAGCCATCCCCATAACTTAAAAGTGCAAAGTGAAGCAGTAGGTGTTGATGTAGAAGCTGCAAGTTAGTCCAGAGGATTTAGGTATGAAAATCCATGAAGGTGGCTACACTAAACAACAGGTTTTTAGTGTAGATGAAGCAGACTTCTGTTGGAAGAAGATGTCATCTAGGACTTTCACAGCTAGAGAGAAGTCAGATCCTGGCCTCAAAGCTTCAAAGGACAGTCTGACTCTTATTAGGTTAATGCAGCTGGTGACAGTGGAAGTCAGTGCTCACTTACTGGGTCTGAAAATCTTAGGGTACTTAAGAATTATGCTTACTGTACTCTGCTTATGACCTGTAAATGGAACAACAAAGCCTGGATGACAGCACATCTGTTTACAATATGGTAAAGAATATTTTAAGCCCCTTGTTGAAACCTACTGCTCAGTAAAAAGGATTCCTTTCAAAATACTACTGCTGACAATGTTCCTGGTCATCCAAGAGCTCTTGATGGAGATGCCTGAGATTAATATTTTCATGGCTGCTAATACAAAATCCATTTTGCAGCCCATAAATCAAGGAGTAATTTTGACTTTCAAGTCTTATTATTTAAGAAATACATTTTTCATAAGGCTATAACTGCTATAGATCATGGTTTCTCTGATGGATCTGGGCAAAGTATATTGAAAACCTTCTGGTAAGGATTCACCATTCTAGATGCCATTAAGAACATTGATAGTGTGGATAAATATGTTCTACTTACATAAATGGGTTAGAAAAAAGCTTAGGGTGGAAAGCCGCCACCACGGGACAAAATCACCCGAGGTTAGTTAGCAAGATATTGTAATGGGATCACAAGAAACTGACTGTATCATCTGCAGGAAATTACTTTCCATTTGGCACCAATGTATCTTGATCACAAACTCCACTTGCCGCCCCCCTCTCCCGACCCCAACCATTTGCTTCTTACACACACAAGTTAATGATTACTGTCTGATTGTTTTCTTCACATTAACCATGTGTGTAAGATCTTGAGCACTCAATAAATATGGAGATGAAACCCCTGTTTGGGGCTCTTGTCTCCTCCTGGACATTAGCCTCTCTTGCATTCAATTCTGTGTCTGCTGTCTTGCTGGACAAGGAGAACTCCAGACCTGTAGTCTGCGACAGATGGTTCATGATGTCAACATGAATGGGTGTTTGGAAGAAGTTGATTCCAGCTCTCATGGACGACTTTGACTTCAGTGGAGGAAATAAATGCAGATGTGGTGGAAACAGCAAAAAAACTAGAATTAGAAGTGAACCCTGAAGATACGTCTGGGTTGTAATCTCATGACAAAACTTTAACAGCTTAAGAGTTATTTCTTATGGATGAGCAAAAGTGGTTGAGATGGAAACTACTGGCAAAGGTGCTGTGAAGGCTTTTGAAATGATAAAAGATTTAGAATATTTCATAAACTTAGTTGAAAAAGCAACAACAGGGTTTGAGAGGACTGACTCTAGTTTTGAAAGGAAATTCTATGTTGGGTAAAATTCTATCAAACAGCATCACATTCTACAGAGAAATCATTTGTGAAAGGAAGAGTCAATTGATGTGGCCAACTTCATTGTTGTCTTATTTTAAGAAATGCCACAGCCACCCCAGCCTTGGGCCACCACCACCCTGATGAGTCAGCAGCCATCAATGTCGAGGCAAGAACCCTCCACCAGCAAAATGATTACAACACGCTGAAAGCCCAGATGATGGTTAGAATTTTTAGCAATAAAGTGTTTTTAAATTAAGGTATATACATTGTATTTTTTAGACACAATGCTATTGCACATCTAATAGACTACAGTATAGTGTCAAATAACTTTTATATGCAGTGGGAAACCAAAAAATTCATTTGACTTGCCTTTTTGTGATACCCTATTGTGGTGGTCTGGAAACAAGCCCACAGTATCTCCAAGGTATGCTAGTATTGCCAAATAAAGTGCAGGGATTGCAAACTGACACTTGATTTTTCAGCTACCTGGCTGACCACTTAGGCAACTCAGTTTCTCAAGGAGGCAGAACTAAGTGAGATATAATCAGGGTGTAATCGCTTACAAGTCCACACCTACACATTTGTGGACTGCCTCCCAAGCACAATAGCATGTCCTAAGAGCCATGGGAATAAACGAGGCTTGGTTTTGGTTCTGATACTTTATTCAGATACTTACACTTAGATATGTACAGTTTAGCACACAACATAGAAAGTAATGCAAATGTAGGCATCAAGGAAGTCTAATGCTCCCATTTGTAAGTGAAAAGTCATTCAGTAACAAAAAGGTATTTTTTTTTTTAAATCAGGTAATAAGTGGCTCCCATTTGCTTGTATACCCTCTTATCCAGATAGCCCTGGATAGTACCTCTGATGTACTCAGGTTCTAAAGCAGCTCCAGGGACTGATTCTGAGCAAGTTGTGCCCTGAACAGCAGGAGCTGATAGAACTTGACTCCATGCTCAATCATTCACCTGACCAAGTCTTCTCTTTCTGTTACCTCTTACTCACCTTTGGTTTCTGTTCGCTTAATACTTGTGCTTACCTGGGGCAGCTGGCTGGTTCAGTTGGAAGAGTGTGTGACCTTTGATCTTGGGGTCATAGGTTCGAGTCCCATGTTGAATGTAGAGATTACCTAAATAAATAAATAAACTTAAAAAAATAAAAAAGACTTGTGCTTACTCACAGCCTGCTCTGTCCCTCTCCATTAGACAGTATTTCAGTTTCTGTTCCCTAGGTCACTTGTCTGATAATTTTCCTTTCTCTCGTGTTTCCCTCCCAGAAAAGCAGGAGACAGGAAGAAGACAGGAAAGGTAGAAAGAGAAAATGAGTCTGATTGGTCACATTCACATCTTCTGTATCAGAGCTCTTTATTTTCTAGCCATTGGCCACTCTCCACATTCTTGTCATTCTCTTGCTTTGTCTTCACTTGCACAACCCTGGTACATCCAGCTCTCCACCTACTCAGCACCTGCATCGCTGCAGCTAGATGAAACTGGAGTAAAGCACACAACTGTGATGACTCACTTGAAATTTGTCATCATTACCCTCAAGCAGGTCCCCAGTACTAGTCACTAGTCACACTGCATTTTACTAGACCATTCACTCTCCCACTCTTCCGGACGACCATTTCATTTATACCTTCTGCTCTTTCCTCAAACCTCAAGCACCCTCTCGCCTACAGCACTCTCAGCTGATGACTTCCCTTCTCATTTTAATGCGGTGATGAAAGCAATCGGAAGAGAACTCCCGTGGGGGCTTGTCAGCATCTCTTTCCCACCTACCTGCTATTCACCCGTATTCTCTGCCTTCTCTTCTATAACTGCACATATGCTCCATGCCTGTGTCTGAAGCCAACCCCTCCACTTGTGCATTAGATCCATCTCTTCTTGCCTACTCAGGAGCATTGCTTTAACAATTCCCCCTATTCCTACATCACCACTTTGTCCCTCTCTATTGAGTCATTCTCATCTGCAGTGCAGATATCTTTGTATTTCTCCATGTTAGAACATGCTCTTGATGCTTCCTCCTCCTCCTGTTACTCATTTCTCCTTTCCGTGGCTCCCTTCAGCAGCCATCCTTCACTTTTTGGTTATGGATGTCTTGAATGGCCTGCTAAAGGCTCTGGACTTCTCAGAATAATGTTTCTAAATGCTTAAAATAAAACATAGGACTGCAAAAGAAACAAATTATATTGGAATATAGTTACCAAAGTCACTTTCAGCTATTGTGAAATGGTAACATATTATTCTTACTAATGAATTAGATAAAACATTTTAAATACAAGCAAGCTAAAGTTAAATTTTGGGGTTTTTTAAAGACATCTTGCTGCAAAGATCCTCTTCAATCATAGGTCTTGCAGCAGATTTTTGTACCTCTGTTACAAAATCTTCCATATTACTGGCGTTAAAAATTCTCATTTGGGGGCGCCTGGGTGGCTTAGTCGGTTAAGCGTCTGACTTTCGCTTGGGTCATGATCTCACAGTTCGTGGGTTCGAGCCCCGCGTCAGGCTCCGTGCTGACTGCCAGCTCAGAGCCTGGAGCCTGTTTCAGGGTCTGTGACTCCCTCTCTCTCTGACCCTCCCCTGCTCACGCTGTCTCTCTCTCTCTCCTAGAAATAAATGAAACATTTAAAAAAAATTAAAAAAAAATTCTCATTTGATCTGTCAAATTTTAATAATTTTAAACAATGAAAATCATTCATCTCCTTCCATGAATTGGCTAACAAACAATTATGGATAGAAAAAGAAAACTGCAAAACAACAAATTTGTCTGGGTCACCACTGTGAGAAAATGTCCCTTCACTACCCACGACGCTGAACTTCTGGGCACATTTGCTAAGAATTGACCAGCCATGTTGGTATGAACACTTACAGCAGAAGATCATAGTCTTGTGAGATCTAGCAATGGGCTAATAATTCCCACGCATTTGAAAGAGTGATGACTGTGATGTTTTGAGATATCTGTAACTACTGTCATGTGATATGAAAATACCCATGAATTCAGACGTGGGGACAAAGAAACAGACACTGCTGGTTTTACATTAGTAACTGAAGAAAATGAGAATAGTGGAAACAAAGGTGCACTCCTTTCCCCCATCTAAATTCATAAGCTTTCTGAATTCTATCCATAGATCCTTTGGGCACCCTAATCTAAGAGGCCCTGCTTTAGATAGCAAAAATCCCTTTGAGGGTTGCTGTAGTCTCTGCTTCTTCTCTTTCCCTTTTCTCCATTGAGTCCACTTCACTCAGGCTTTTGCCTCAAGATTAACTGAAATTATTTCTGCCAAGGTCACTAATGACTTCCATATTGTTATAGCCAGTGATCTTCCTGGCCCTGTCTGCAGTATTTGAGACAAGTAATCCTTCTTCTTGATACCTTGTCTTCACTTGACTTTAAAGATATAGATATACTCCCTTGGTTTTCTTCCTGCCTTTCTAGCCACTAGTACTCAGATCTCTTTCTTGGTTCATCATCTCCTGTGTGCTCAATCTTGGCGTGACTCAGGAGTGAATCCTTAGGTATCTTTTATTTCTATCTGTATGCGTTCTCTTGTTCATCTCATCCAGCTACGAGCTTTAAATAGTCATTTTATTCTGATGTTCCCATCCAATAATGATAACTCCAGCCCTGATCTGTCCACTGAAGTCCACACTGGTATATCCAGCTGCCTACTCAATATTTCTACCTGGTTGCCAAATAGGCAAACAAATTCATTGTGTCCAAATCTGGGTTCCAGTGTTCTCCCCAAACCTGCTTTTCTTGCAGTCTTTCTTATCTTGGCAATCGGTAGCTCAGTTCTTTTCGTTGTTTTGGTGAAGCACCCTGAAGTCAGGTTGAGCTCTTCTTTCTCTCACAAAGCAGTCTGTGAGGAACCCTTGTCACTTCTAACTTCAAAGTGTATCCTGGGTGTTGCCATTTTCCACTACCTCACGGTTGCCACCCTCACACAGCTTCTGAGGTCTTTCCCCTGGAGCACTTGGTAACTTCACCCTCTCCCCATCCTTTTTTCTGTCCTTAAAGTTCAAAGTTCACAAACCTTACAAGCAGCCCATTCACTCTACTTCTCTGAATTCAGAAGAAATATGCATAGTTCCCTAACTGTATTAAAAACTCATCCAAGTTCCAGGTATTGATAATGTGCACAGTTCCAAAATGATGGATATTTTCCCATGAGTGGCTTATGGAATTCATTCAGCAGCAGCATCGTGAACCTGATGGAATTTTAAAGGTAGCTCTGCAGGTTTGATCTGAAGGCAGTTTAAAAAACCTTGGTACCTCAACTTCAGGAGCTCATTTTTTTAAAAAATATTTTTATTTATTTCTAGGAGACAGAGAGACAGAGAGACAGCGTGAGCAGGGAAGGGTCAGAGAGAGAGGGAGTGACAGACTCTGAAACAGCCTCCAGGCTCTGAGCTGGCAGTCAGCACAGAGCCCGACACGGGGCTCAAACCCACAAACCGCGAGATCGTGACCTAAGCCAAAGTCGGACGCTTAACCGACTAAGCCACCCAGGAGCCCCCAGGAGCTCATTTTTTTAAATGTTTATTTATTTTTGAGAGAAAGAGAGAGACAGAGCGTGAGTTGGGTGGGGCAGAGAGAAGCCAGAGAATCTGAAGAAGATTCTAGGCTCTGAACTGTCAGCACAGAGCTGATGCAAGGCTCAAACTCAGAAACTGTGAGATCGGGACCTGAGACAAAGTCAGACACTTAACTGACTGAGACACCCAGGCGCCCCTCAGAGCTCATTTTTTTAAACGTGTATTTATTTATTTGTTTAGAGAGAGAGAGAGAGAACACCTGTGAATGTGAGTGGGGGAGGGGCAGAGAGAGGGAGAGAGAGAATCCCAAGCAGGCTTTGTGCTGTCAGCACAGAGCCTGACATGGGGGTCGATTCCACTAACCGTGAGATCATGACCTGAGTGGAAGTCAAGAGGTGGATGCTAAACTGACTGAGCCACGCAGGCACCCCTAGGGGCTCATTTTTAAAGGATGCTCAGAAATTGCTTCAGATGTTCAAATAAAATTATGACCTAGATCCCTAAATTATTACATTATTTTTGTCATGTGACTGCTAAATACATAGAATGTGTTAGCTAAAAGCCACCTCTTTGTACTGTTCATTCTCTGATATTTAATCAGAAAATGATAGAAATGTCTCAAGTAGCTTAGTGTGCAGGTAAACTTTCTCAGCAATTAATTTAGTCATTTGTTCAGTCAATACTGTTGAATGGCTTTTATGTGCCAGGCACATCACTGGGTGCTGGGGATACAAAGATGAATAAAATCCAGTGAACATCCTTAAAGAGATCACAGACAAATGGAGGAGGCAGAGGAGTAAACAGATACAATGCAATGTGATATGCACTATAATAGGAGTGGTAGGTATTACATACAACAATAGTACAATAACAAAGAAGGAATGAACAGCTTTGTGTAAATCAGGAAGTTTTAATCTTGAGGTGTTGTCTGGGATTCCTTGAAAAATTATATGATCGCCTCTGTTCTAGGGCTTGGAATTCTAAAGGGTGAAAAATGATGTAATAAGTATTGTAAACAGCCTAAGATTGGAAAAATGCCTGTCTGAAATGTTTGACAAAGTGAGATCTATTCTGAAACCTCCTAAAGTAGCTATATTCCAGAACTTCTCTTACTGATTCAGAGATTGGTTAAAGCTTTTTAGGATTTCTACCTTATATGTAATTTACCTCCATGTTACAACTTTTCTCTGTGGGAAGTGTGTGTGTGTGTGTTTGTACTTTAGGAGATTTTAGAATAGATTTTATACACACATACACATATGTATACATATACATATTATGTATAAATATATATAATTTTAAGTGTAAGTGTGTGTATATGAAATAAATATATCAGAGATTTGTCTCTAAAAAACAGCACTCCTGAGTGGAGATGATGTGGAATCTCATGGAAAATTATTAGAAATTTTGGAATTATACCAGACTGCCTGAGCTCAATGTTAAACTATCACTTGTTCACACCATACTTTATAAATACTGGGGTATTGAGCCAGGAAGTAATCTCCCAATCCTCTTCATATTACATATAAGACAACTGAGGCCAATTTGGGGATGAGGAACTTTCTTAGTTCCCACTGATCAGTTACTCCACTGATCTGTAAGAGCATTGGGAATAGAATCCAAGTTTCATGTCTCAGTCCTGTGCTGCTGCTGCTGCTTTATTAATGTGATTTCATCATCTGACACCCAGAAACAACTTTTCCCATCAGGTATTTGTAGGCCAATCTGAGATTATTTAGCCAAGTACAAATATTTTGCACTTGATGAACAGAGTATCAGCTAGAGGCCATCCATGGCCTCTGGTGAGACTCCTTCTCACATAATGGCTACAACAGAAGGGCCACATGAACAGCTTTAGCAGTCCGCAAGCACGGGGCCACACGGGATCATAGTCCTGATGCCAGCACAGGAGCAGAGCACAGGAGAAGTTCAGAGTCTGGACAGCAATGCGTCAAAGATCAAGCTAGCGCACAAGAGATCTAGTGCCTATGTAGAAGAGCAAGATGGGATGTCAGCCTCTTTAAGGATGGGAAGGAATTGGGAGGGCAAAGTAAAGTGAACTTCTAATACCAAAGGAGCATCACCAGAAAGGCTCAACCACACATTACTTGCTTGGAATATGGGCAGTCCTTAGAAGCTAGAAATTAATATTCACAAAGAAAGACACATTCTGAAACCTAGTAACGCACACCTAAGTTGGTGTGACGCTTAATGAATTGCCATAATAGGATTACCAAACATATAGGAGGAGCTAATTACAAGGCATTCAATTTGGAAATCACAGCCATTGCAAAATGGCTTTAAAGCTGGATATTTGAATCTTCATCATGCCAGGAAGAAAAATGAGTCAGGAATTCCATCTTGTCTTATCTGAACTTTTCAAGGTATGTTCTGGTTTTCCATGAGGGAAAAGTTCAGTCTTGGTAGGCTTTTTTCAAAGTTAAGATGTGTCATTATGGTGAATCTGGTCTTCGTGTTTTCTTCAGACATCGCTAGATCCTCGTTCTTCAAAATGTTCACGGAGGACTAATGTGCAAATTAAGGGGACACCAAATGGGAAAGAGGAAGAAGGGAAGAGGTGAGCGGTGAGGCAAGTGAGGAACCCAGGGTACAAAATTTAAGGCAGTGCTTACTCTCTGGAATGTGGACATGCCAACCTACACTTGCATGATCCTGGGGGTGATGCCCCTTCAAGGCAGAGGTGCCCAGGGCACAACTGTAATGAGGCCAGCATATGCAGGATTATGCATATGCTGAGTTGACACTGGTACCGTTTTGACGGTGAGTGCCTTCTTACATTTTGCAACCAAGGCACCTCATTTGCCTCAGTAGTCTCTCCTTAAAGGTCAGGGCATGGCCGATGATGGCTGTAATGATAGATAGAAGCCTATCTGTATTTGGAAATCAAGTTTGTCCTGAGATTCCTCATGCATTCCAGACCACCCCTGTTGGCAAACCCTCAGCAGAATTCACAGAAGGCTTACCTTAGTATGGCCCCAGGTCAACCCAGAGTTAAGCATGAGCTCTCCCTTGAACCTTACTTCCTGAGGCTACCCTGCTCAAGGTTCTAGGCTCACCTCTCAAGAGAACTTGACTCTACAGGTGGCTCCAATCTAAAGCACACCTTCCACATGTTACAGAACTTTAACGAACAGGATTCACTCAGCTCTCTTATATGCCTTTTGGTTTCAGGGAACTCTTCAGTCAATGATTATTTGAATCTATTTTGTGCAAATAGAAATATTTTAAATTTCACAAAATCTATACAAAGTTGGGATAGTAAACTGTAGATGCAGTTAACATGATATTTGTATCTCTGGGCATGCTGCTGTTACCAATTCTGTGTTGTGTGCAAGGAGTCACGTGCAAGAATGCTAATGCTACATAGTGCAGATATAACCAGGGTTTTATTTAGAGAATAAGTAATAAGCAGACACAGTAGAATGCATGCAATCCTTTGAACTTGCCTCCCATAGCTTAAGCCAGGTGTGAATATCTGCATGCACCGTAGCCACAGCTCTGGTTTATAGGGTCTGTGGCCAGGACACACTGATGTGATTGTGTAACGGTGAAAGCTCCCTGATCAGAGAAGTGACCTTATTAGAAGAGGAAAGCCTCTGGAGCCCAGTGGTTGGTATTTGCTTATTTTCTGTTGAGCTGAGCCAGTTTTGTGCACAGCTTGCCAAAATGGAAGGCAAGGAAATGAGTCTCCAGAATCATCCGTATTTGTCTCTTGCTAAGGTTTTCCATTCTCTTTCCCTGAGTGTGAGAAATCTGAGACAGAGTCTACAGGTCTTTGTGACTCCTATAGTGCCCTGTCTGTAGTTGAGTGCTTAACAGATATATGTTGATGGAATGAATGAAATAATAGACTTTAGTCAATTCTGAATAAATGCTGTCTTAAACAAAATAAATGCATGCTTTTGTGACAAATGGAAAACATGTTGTGCCTCCACAATGGCAAACCCCATGTTTTGGCAGGGAACAAACCAGTACATATGGTTGAGGGTGGCTGTTGTATGTTCTTAATGTGAAAATTGGTAGCATCCTTTCCACCCCCCACCCCTTGGCCCCTTCCACTTTTGTTTCAGAATGTTTGTTTCTGCCATATTGAGAGGAGGAGTTAAGATAAAAGATCTCTTTTCATTGTCAGTGCATTGCATTGAGGTTTCCAGCCAGCTTTCTCTTTAATGCCCTTCTAGTTGTCACAGACAAAGCATATGGAGGGGAGAAGTTGGGGAGCAAACGGTGGTGTTCATTTTGGAAAGACTCATTTGGTATTCATAATAACAATGACCATCATCTTCATTATCCTCATTATAGCTAATATATTTCTGAACACTTACTCTGTGTTCTGCAGGGTACTGAGCTCTTCATGGCACGTAGTCCTCAACCCTATGTGGCGGTTCCTCTTTATTGAACCCATTACCAGCACGTTACCAGAACCAGATTCACCTTGGAGTCCTTCCAGATGTTTGTTTTTTTGTTACCTTCCTTCTCCAGCAGCAGCTGTCATATACAGGGACTCCACTGAGATCTAGTCACACAGGATCTACTGCGTCTTCCTAAAGCTTCCAAGCTGACAGTTGTCTTTTTCTCTGTGACGGTTTCATTCCTCCACAGGAGAGACCTACATGCTCTTCTAGATATTCAAGGTGTGTGTGATCACAACTCCAGCTTTATAAATATTGGCTAATGTTACTTGTTGCCTTACATGCTACTTCTTATTAAAATGTTTATTGAAAGGCCAAGCTATAGCTGGTTGGCTGGTAAACAGTTTCCCTGTTAATCAGAAAAACACAAACATGTTTCTAAATATGTCCACTTAATTTTGGGGAAAAAAAACTGGTCATTGAGGGCAAAGCTGATGAGGGGCGCCTGGGTGGCTTAGTCGGTTAAGCGTCCGACTTTCCCTTAGGTCATGATCTCGCGGTTCGTGGGTTCGAGCCCCGCGTCGGGCTCTGTGCTGACTGCTAGCTCAGAGCCTGGAGCCTGTTTCAGTCTGTGACTCCCTCTCTCTCTGACCCTCCCCTGCTCATGCTGTCTCTCTCTCTCTCCTAGAAAAAAAAAAACATTTTAAAAAAAAGGGCAAAGCTGATGATTCTAAGCCAGAGTTTCTTTTTTAAAAAAATGTGTATGGTTAGATAGACTTGGACATAAACATATACCCATGAAATAATCACCACAATCAAGGCAGTAGACATTTCTGTCACCTCCAAAAGCTTCCCAGTATCCCTTTATGGGTAGATAGCCAGTATTCCTGTTAGCAATAGGCACCACATAATATAGCAGATCTCTATAACTTACTCATCTCACTGAATATAAATGGAAACTTTATGTGTACTGAGCCATCCTGTTTCCCCCTCTCCACCCAACCTCTGCAGCCTCCATTCTTCTCTCTGCTTCTATGAGTTTGACCATTTTAGGTACATCATATAAGTGGAATCAGGCAATATTTGCCCTTCTGTAACTGGTTTATTTCACTTATTTCACCTCCAAGTTTATCCATGTTGTTGCAAATAGCAGAATTTCCTTCTTTTATAAGGATCAGTAATGTTCCACTACATGTATACACCACATTTTCTTTATCCAATCATCTGTTGATGGACACTTGGGTCATTTCCATATCTTGACTTAGGAATAGTGCTGCAGTGAGTATCGGAATGCTGGTGTGTCTTTGATATCCCAATTTCAGTCATTGTGGATGTACTCAGAAGTGGGATTGCTAAATGATATGGTAGTAGTATTTTTACTTTTTTGAGAAATATCCATACTGTTTTTCACGGTGTAAGCCAGAGTTTCTGAACCTCTGTGCTATTGACATCTTGGACCAGATAATTCTTTGTTTTGGGAGCTTATCCCATGCATCCTAACAATGTCTTGCAGCATCCCAGGCCTCTACCCACTAGATGTCAGTAGCAACCCCTTCCCCCCAAGTGTGACAATCAAAATGATCTTTGGATATTGCTAAATGTCCTCTGGGGGTGCAAAACTCCCCCCCCCCATTGGGAACCACTGTTCAAAGCCCATAGTTTAAAAAGCTTGACTTTGTACTAGAACGCAAATCTGCTGTTTCCTCTTGAGGATCTGCAGACAGGTTGTATGCAGGTCACTATTTTAGCTTTCTTTGTTAAATATGAGCAATCATTAAGTATTGCATATTTCTTAGATAAATATAAATGTTCACAACTCGTTACTGTCAACAGTTTATAATCAAGATAAGATGTAAGGTTTTTTTTTTAGTTGACTAATTTAAAACTAGTGATAGAGTCTCATGTTTTATTCCATAATAGGTCTTTTTCAATGGAAAGCTTTTAAAATAGGCATGAGGGGCACCTGGGTGGCTCCATCGGTTAAGCATCCAACTCTTGGTTTCGGCTCAGGTCATGATCTCACAGTTTTTGAGATCAAGCCCCATGTTAAGCACTGAACTGACAGTGCAGAGATTGCTTGGGATTCTTTGTCTCCCTCCCTTTCCACCCCTCCCCCATGCAGGCGCTCACACATGCCCCCCCCCAAAATAAATAAATAAACTTAAAAGTAAAATAAAATAATAAAGTAAAATAGTCATGAATAATGCTATGCTTTAATCACTTCTTATTCTTCTAAGTGTTCATATAAATATGGAGTAAACTGGTTCAATTTTTATCTTTCTTAATCTTTCATGTATTTCTAATTATTTGGTTTTTTCTATAACAAATAGAGAAGGGTTATGTCAAGAAATCATGTAGGAGGGGGCTTCCTATGCAATGAAAAGGAGATAAGAGAAGGTAATCACAGTAAGAGACCTGAAAATCTTAAAAATAAATAAATAAATAAATAAAAATAAGACCGAGGAATAAGTAAGTCAAGACTAAAAACTGAAAGTTTTCTTTCTTCCTAAATATATCCAGCTATCATTTTTAAAGCATAATACCGGGGCGCCTGGGTGGCTTAGTCGGTTAAGCGTCCGACTTTCGCTTAGGTCATGATCTCGCGGTTCGTGGGTTCGAGCCCCGCGTCGGGCTCTGTGCTGACTGCCAGCTCAGAGCCTGGAGCCTGTTTCAGTCTGTGACTCCCTCTCTCTCTGACCCTCCTCTGCTCACGCTGTCTCTCTTTCTCTCCTAGAAATAAATAAAACATTAAAAAAAAAAATAAAATAAAATAAAGCATAATACCTGTTGCCTTTTTTAAAAAATAAACTTACACTTAACAAAATCCTGTATGTTGCCACTTTTGCTTTTTACTGAATTAAAGAAAATGGGAAAATATTTAAAACACCAATTTGTGTAAGTAGACTCTCAGAAGTATGAGGGAACTTGAGAAAATAGGGCATGAGATTTTATAACCTGTGTCAGAACCCTAGTCCTGCACCTCAGAACATTTACTGTCTTGGTCAAAAAAGTATTTTGATGTCTGCCTTAAATCTCTGGGGCTACAAAGAGGCATGGTTTCTTCCACTCTGCTCTTCCTGAAAAATTGCTTTTCTTCAGTCCTTGAGTTTGAGTCATTCAGATTCTTTCTTAAAATTTTTTTTAACGTTTATTTATTTTTTGAGAGACAGAGACAGAGAGGATCCGAAGCAGGCTCCAGACTTGGAGCTGTGAGCACAGAGTCCGACACGGGGCTTGAACTCATGGATGCTGAGGTCATGACCTAAACTGAAGTCTGACTCTTAACTGACTGAGCCACCCAGGCACCCCTGAGCCATTCAGATTCTTAAAGCATGTTATTTAAAATCTTCCCTTGGGGGCGCCTGGGTGGCTTAGTCGGTTAAGCGTCCGACTTTTGCTTGGGTCATGATCTCGCGGTTCGTGGGTTCGAGCCCCGCGTCGGGCTCTGTGCTGACTGCCAGCTCAGAGCCTGGAGCCTGTTTCAGTCTGTGACTCCCTCTCTCTCTGACCCTCCCCTGCTCACGCTGTCTCTCTCTCTCTCTCCTAGAAATAAATAAAAACATTAAAAAAAAAATCTTCCCTTGGCTTTCTGTCTCCAAATTAGTTGATCTTTTCTTCCTTCCTTCCCTCCTTCCCTCCTTCCTTCCTTCCTTCCTTCCTTCCTTCCTTCCTTCCTTCCTTCCGCCATGATGTGCCATGATCTGCAACCCTCCACATGCTCCCCTCGGGACATTCACTTTCCTTTGCAGTGCAGAGCCCTAAAACCAGGCAGAGCTGAGGATGCCAGGTAAGGTATCCTGATTGGCCTTAAGCTGCTATTCAGACTAGAATAGAATCCTCTCTTCTTTATCATCAAGCAAAAAGTTCAGGTTCTCTTTGCCTTAAAAATAGTCCCTGTGTGGTATCTGCTTTCAAACTTTCCGAACTGCTCAAGTTCACCACCTCTACCTAAATATACTGCTCTCTATCTTATAAGGCCCGGGAACACGGAAATTAGCTGCAAATGAGCTCCTTATTTTCTGCTGTTAATGCCCTATGGACCTTGAAAGTCCCTTTTGCTGAAATTGGGCGCTCCCTGGTGCCTTTGTCCTTTTTCCTCATGTGCTCTTCCTCTCCGGCCTCCCTCCGAGCCCCTGCTAGCGGTTTGGTTTTGACAGCAACAAAGGCCCATCCCATCTGTGCACTCCCCCAGGGTGGCTTTTTTCTACCCCACTCCACCAAGCTAAGCTTCCAGACAAAAGCCTCTTGAAGAATATTTGAGAACTTTTGATGCGTGTGTGATCCCTTTGAAAAACCAACTCAGGATGCTCTTTATTACCAGTTATCTTCTTTGCTATCATCTCTACTCTACCTCGGTTTCTTTTATTTAGAAACTGTGTGCTGACCTGATTGAATATTCTTAGCCCACGGGAGTGAACAGCTGTGCCCAGCAATTGAAGCAGGGCTGCACCTGCTTGTGCTCTTCCTGGCTGAGACCAGGGACGCGGGCCACTGGCCCGTCCAGCACACACGAGGTGGAGGAAACGGGAAGAAGGCCTGTGATGTTTAATCCGTCTCTGACGCAGTTTTTCTTAGTCAAAATCAAGTCGCTGTATGATTTAGAAAAGCATATGTTACCTGCAGTAGGGCATCCTGAATTGGATACTGGAAAAGAAAGAAAGACATGAGTGGAAGCCAGTAAAATTTGATAATAGCTGTTGTTTTGTTAGTGGTGGTGTGTGTCAGTGTTAGTTTCTTAGTTCTGGCAAACGACCATGGTTATAGAAGATGTTAACGTTAGGGGACACTGGATGAAGGGTATGTGCGAACTCTCCACACTGTCTTTGCAACTTTTCTTTAAATATAAAATTATTTGAAAATAAAGATTGATTTTAGAGGGCCACAGCTCAGTCCTAGACCTGCCTCATCCCCACACAAACACTTTCAAACACACGGGATGGAGGTGGGGGAACTGAGGCAGGAGACTGGCCACACAATACTGGGATTCCTAACAGTTTCCCTTGGCCCCTCGACATTCCCTTCTTGCAAAGGCCACTTTTATCTTTTGAGTCTTCCCATGAGTTAAAAATAAAGAAATGGAAAATCGGCATTAAAAAGTTAATTTTAAAAGCATATTTTTCTCTAGAATAACTGGAGTTGGTTGCCTCTATTTCTCCATTGGGCAGTATATTAAGGACCTGATTCAATAAGAAAAAATGTTAACATAAAATACAGCCTCAGCATGCAGGAAAGAATTGTTACTGCGACAACTCATCTATATCTCTCATGAAAATATCTGATCATATATTAGTGTTCTTATGCTATTTTTCCCACGTTCTGTTCTCTGCTGATATATAAATTACTTACTCGTCCCCTTGCTCCCTCATTCAACAAACATTTATAAAACCAGGTGGTAAGCTTAACTGTGAGGAAAAGAAAAGAAGTAGAATAAAGCATAGTTTCTGCCTGTAAAGAATGTATAAGCTAGTGGGGACTAAGCCGCAGAGAGATAATTATTAAATGGCATGGGCACATCTTATCTTCACCTTATCTCCCATCAATTACAGTGGCTCAGGCATTTCCTTAAAATATGGCAAACCCTGAAATAGCTTGTCTTGCCATGAAAAGAGTTGTTGGCTATGCAGCTGGAATGATTATTCTTAGCCTCTTCCCCTTTGCCCTAGTAGCTGGAAACAGTGGTTTATGTCTAGTGTTTACATAGGTAATAATGCTCAATAATGATTGCATGTAAACAATAATATGTGAAACAATTATTTTTATTCCTGAAAAGGAGTGAAAAATAAATCTTTTGCTTTTATTTATAGGGCAGCCAATGTCTTTGATTACTTCTTATTTTAAAAGCTCATGTGATAAAGTATGAGAAACGATTTGAAGAGTCAGATAGATGTTTCTTTTGAAATGTTTTTGTATTCTCGATCATTCATTTGAAATGAGGATTTCTAAGAACAAAAATGCATCTGAGTAGTTCTTTTTTGATACAGTGTCCCTAGAATTTTTGAGGAAAAAGCCAATTTTTATATTCTGGATTTGTTGCAATTCCTGGAGACTTTTGAGTAGGGAGCTGACAGCATGGTGTGCATGTGTGTGCTTGTGCACATGTGCATGCGTGTGTGCACGTGTGCGCGCATGTGTGTGTGTGTGTGTGTGTGTGTGTATACACAGACTGGATGAGGTAGCTGCTTATGCAGAGCTAGAAAGAAACCAAGGTAGAGTTTTCGCTAAACACTTTTTTCCTCCTTTTTTTTATTTTAGAGAAAAGAGAATGTGAGTGAGGGTGGGGGAGGGGGCAGAGAGAGAGGGAGAGAGAGAATCTCAAGCAGACTTCAGGCTCAGCACGGAGATCCACGTGGAGCTCCATTCCATAATCCTGGGATCCTGACTTGAGCCGAAATCAGGAGTCAGATAGATGCTCAACTGACTGAGCCACCCAGGCACCCAATGCTTTATTTTCTTAAAGAGGATCTGTCTGTATCAGTGTTATGCCCATTGAGTTGAATATGAACTTGATGTAAGAAGGTGAGTACTTTTTCTGTCTGTGAACAGTTTCATTAGGAAATACTTCAGACAGTAAGGGATACATTCTTGTTTCTGGCCAAGGAATACTTCTGGCTTTCTAGTTCTCCTTGCACTGGCCTTTCTGGCTGCTTTCTTCAGATCCTCAAACCCCTGTTTGCTCATCTTTTTGTTGCTGAGGCTGTATCAGTGATACCTGGCATGTGAAGAGTAACTGTCTGTTGGCTAAAGACTCTGTCCTGATAGAAGGCAACTGATACTTGAAGAGAGAAACTGAACCTAATTCCAACTCTGTATTGCAAGGTACAATATGCGTATTTGTGGCTATTCTAGCATCTTGTTGTTTTCTTTAGGTCCATGAATTAAAAGAACAAGTCATCACCCAAAATCGGCAAAACACTTGGCTTTGACAAATTGTCTACTTCTTGATTGTTCTTCTCTGCTGCAGACAGAGTTGCATTTTTAGTTTGAAACATGAGTGCACATATGGAAGATGTATGTTAGGTAGAAGTAAAGTCCATTTTGCATTATCTCTTGCATATGAGAAACTGTACATTTAAAGTACAATATATTAGCAAATGAGGTGGGTGACAAGCAGCTGGCTGGTGAGAATTCCAGTTTGGGGGAGGAAAATGACTAGGCCTGGTGGCTGAGCTTTTATCTCCTTCTTTGGAGAAGGGGTTGAATGTTTTAGGTTCATCTGGAGGCTTATATTACATATTATATATATATATATATAATTTATTTTTTTAATTTTTATAATGTTTATTTACTTTAAGAGAGAAAGAGACAGAGTGCTAGTGAGGGAGGGGCAGAGAGAGAGGAAGACACAGAATCTGAAGCAGGCTTCAGGCTCGGAGCTGTCAGTGCAGAGCCTAATGAGGGGCTCAAACTCATGAACTGTGAGATCGTGACCTGAGCTGAAGTCAGATGCCCAACTGACTGAGCCCCCATATATATTACATTTAATAGCATAGCATCCTGGCATGTGCTTGAACCATGCTGAGAGGCTGACAGCCAAAATGAGCTGGATCATGTTCCTGCTTCATTGTATGATTGCAGGCTGTGAGCAGAAATGATAGTATTCTAGTCTTTTTGGAAAAGTCTGCATTATACTCCAGAATGTTTCATTGCCAGATACTGCATGGAGTTCAAGTGCAGTTTTTCTCTTCCTACCCAGCTAAAAAACTGGAAGCTGAAACATATTTCCTTCCATTTGCATTGTTAGGATGTTGCTTATTATTACTGTCTTTATGTTGAATGCCTCAGAGTTCACTGGTTTGAGGGTATGTCTGCATTTTTTTTAACTGGTTAGTGGAAGAAAACAGAAGACTGAATGGCATCATATTTATTACGACAGTAACCAATGGGGCAACTAGAGTTAGCATACTTGTAGCTTTTGTAAATTACTCAGTTGTTTGTCAGTAACAGTTTATTACTCCATTTTGATAGGCTGAGGAGTAACAGTGGCTTCATTTCAGCAGATAAATACTGAGAATTTGAATCTTTAGTAACATTAATGACAGCTGGAGGAATTCCCAGCTACACATGTAGCTGGGAAGTGCTTAACTACTCAATTAATCATGAATGGATGGATTCAGTAAAACACAAAATACAATCTGCTTTTGCAGGAGTGACTTTGAAAAACTGAAGGCAAGCATTTCTCACTATGGCATGCAGCTCTGGGCGGCGGGCACAGTGACACGTGTTCTTTTTTAAAGAGCAATGCCAAAAAACCGTTTTGCCCCTTCTCCCTCCTTTTCCTTCCTACCTACCTACAAATATTTATTATACATCTGCCACCTCCGTGTGGCAGGCACAAAGATGAAAAGGATGCAGTACTTGCCCTGAGTAGTTATTGTCAGAAAGGTAAAACAGCTACATATACAGACAATTATAACACACTGGCTCGATGAAATCGAATTTGCCACGGGGACAGGAGAAAAGGAGCTTCTCAAGTAAGAGTCAACACAACACCCTGTATAAGGGCAAATTGGTATCAGAGCATCCCCCCTCCTTATTCAAAAAATATTTTCTAGCGCCTACCATGTGCTACATACTGTGAAGGAAGCATATTTGGAAAAGCTTGAGAAGTATATTGTGACCAGAGCATGCTGGGGGAGAGAGATGAAAGATGAACCAGAGGGTTGGCAGGGGCAATTTAAAATATCATTAAAAAATTTTTTTTACCGTTTATTTTTGAAAGAGAGAGAGAGATAGAGCACAAGAAGGGAAGGGGCAGAGAGAGAGGGAGACACAGAAGCTGAAGCTCTGAGCTGTCAGCGCGGAGCCTGACACGGGGCTCGAACCCACAAACCATGAGATCATGACCTGAGTGAAGTCAGACACTTAACCAACCGAACCACCCAGGTGCCCCTAAAAATATTATTTTTAATAATGTTGCCCCCGGTTTTGTTTCTTTTTGTGAAATAAATGAACAGACATTTTAAAATTTTGTTTTAGCTCAATGTTGAGAAAATAAAGAGTAATGGGACAAAGATTTTGAGTTGATTTACTACATGTTTATGCCCAATCTTTGTAATACACAAAGAAACATACTATTGATGACTGTGGTTAATAATATGTATTGCATATTTGAGAGTTGCTAAGAGAGTAGATCTTAAAAGTTCTCATCATGAGAAAAAAAATTGTAACTATGTGGTGATGGGTGTTAGCTGGACTTACTGTAGTGATCATTTGCAATATATACAAATATTGGTTAATGTTGTACACCAATGCCAATATAATGTTATATGTCGATTATACCTCAGTTTAAAAAATAGAAACAGAATAGATCACAAATTCAGCATTCATGGGCAGAAGTAGGCCAGCCCATGGCACAGGGAACTGCTAATTTTCTCACTTGGAAACTTCCAAATGGCTAGCCGGAATCTGGGCAGACACACTATTAATAATTATTTTAACTAGATACAGCAACCAAGGGCTCAAAAGAACTATTTTTATAGAAAATGAAGGAAAGTTTCACTCATCACAAATGGTAGAATAAAACTTGATGAAAATCATGGTAGGTTTTTTGTTTAATTCTACTCTCACCTCATTCTACAGTTTTTGAGGTGACTTCAAAGAAATATAAAGCCAACCAAAAGTTAGTAAGCAAAGATTAGGGTCATGCAAATAATAAATTAAGAGAAGATATATGTCAAGAGGAAAGTTAGAACTTAACCCTAAGCTTCCTGGTGGCTGAAGCAAAAACCAAAGTAAAATCAATGGAGAAAATATCCAGGACAGGACTTAATGTTTATTAATTCTAGAACACAAGGTTCTAGCATTTGCACAGAACCATTTTTTGTTCAGTCATCTGAGGTGTAAGTTGGTTAACTCAGCCTTGCATGTTTTCTGGGAGCATTTTCATGGAAGAACTTTCCAGGGTGTTCATGGGGACCTTTTGCCACAGAGTTTTTATGGAGGCTTAAATAGGCATCACGTCAGCAGATGAGTGGACATGTTATCCACCGAGGGCTGCATCCAGTTTATTCTCATGAGAACTGGTCTATGACAGTGTGCTTCATGATTTATTTTCTGGTCAAGTTTAGGTGTCTGCCCATGTGAGCTTCCTTTTTCCTTCATATGCAGCATCTTTACAGTATTTCATGTCAAAGGGTAATGGGGTTCCAATTTTGTAGTGGAGTAATAGAATTTGCAAACAAATAGGGTATCCCGAATTCATTCAGTAAAGCATTAAGATGAGAAAGGCTCATTTCTTGGATTCTTACTCTTGAAATTAAGATAAGCCTCAGCCTCCACCCAGTGAGGCATTTTGCTTGTCATTGTCAATTTTTATGCTTTCTTTGGTTATAAATAACTCCTGGAACAAGTACAAAGCTACATTTCAATAGCAGTGTCCAAAACCCAATCCACATTCCTTTTTAATTCATTGTGATCTTTTGTAGTAGGAAGGATTATTTACTAATTATATAGTGTTGGAGACAGGATACCTGTACAGCTTAAATCAAAAACTTTTTCACAAAAATATGAAGTTAATAATGAGGTTTATTGGACTTGTTACATAAAGGACTCAATATATTTTAAAACTTTCCTACCTCTCCTCCATTTTTTTCTCTCTTATCAGCTCTAATTTTTATTTCTCCTTGTCTTTGCTGAACAGAAGATAGACAAAATGCTGATGGTTTGTTGACGGATTCAATACAGTTAAAAGCAAACTGTGAAAAAGACTGATCTTCAAGTTGAAATGATTAAATTAAATGATGTTTTTCAGCTCCTTTGTCACCTTTAGCCAGCCTCTAAAACAATGCCTGGCACCTGCTAAATGGTCAGTAAATGGTATATATCCCCTGTATCCTGCCCACCCTTTTAATTTTTTTTTGATGTATATAATATGGTATTTTACCATTTTATTTATTTTTTTAAATAGTTTATTGTCAAGTTGGTTTGCATATAACATCCAGTGCTCATCCCCACAAGTGCCCTCCTCCATGCCCATCTCCCCCCTTCCCCCCCACCCCCATCAGTCCTCACTTTGTTCTCAGCATTCAAGAGTCTCTCATGGTTTGCCTCCCTCCCTCTTCCCAACTATTTTTCCCCTTCTTCTCCCCCATGGTCCTTCGTTAAGTTCCTCCTTATCCTCCTATGCGTTTGCAAACATATGGTATTTGTCCTTCTCTGCCTGACTTATTTCGCTCAGCATAACACCCTCAAGGTCCATCCATGTTGCTACACGTGGCCAGATTTCATTCTTTCTCATTGCCATGTAGTATTCCATGGTATAGATAAACCACATCTTCTTGATCCATTCATCAGTTGATGGACACTCAGGCTCTTTCCATGTTTTGGCTATTGTTGAGAGTGCTGCTTTGAACATTGGGGTACATGTGCCCCTGTGCATCAGCACTCCTGTATCCCTTTGGTAAATTCCCAGCAGTGCTATTGCTGGGTCATAGGAGAGTTCTACTGTTAATTTTTTGAGGAGTCTCCACACTGTTTTCCAGAGGTTCTGCCCACCCATTTATTTTTATTTCTTTTACAAATAGTTTATTGTCAAGTTGGTTTCCATATAACACCCAGTGCTCATCCCCACAAGTGCCCTCCTCCATGCCCATCTCCCCCC